>NC_064927.1:250645352-250948383 GCF_023897955.1 Schistocerca gregaria
GCATTTGCCTGGAGCGATTTAGCGAAAGCATAGAAAACCTAAATCAGGCTGGCCGGACGCGGGATTCAACCGTCATCCTCCAGAATGCGAGTCCAGTGTGTTAACCACTGCGCCACCTCGCTTGGTAAACCCTGAGGTTGAGAGGTTTTGTGATAGAGATTTTTGCCATCCTCACGATGCGGGCGGTTAAGCCAAGCAAAGCATGTCCAGGGCTTACAGTTACAGAAAACTAACAGTGCTCACCAGTAACTAGATCAGAAAACCGGAGATCACCAGAACGGTATCCACTTAACAATGACTGAGCTCACAGATGTTCCCACAATTTAGCAATTTAGCAGAGTTGGTTATTAACCGCAACTTCCCCCTGTGCTTTTGGATCACCGAACATAGTTCGTACGATTTAATGAGTGCAGTGAAGCTGTCATTCCGGTAACAGATTTTATTGAGGAGGGAGGCTACAACACAACAGAATAGCGGTGGTGCAGTTGAATGCCTGGAATAAGCAGAGGGCTAAAAAACGAAGGTGATGGACTGATTCTACGAAACTTGACATTGTGAAATTTGATCGCAAAATCTATTTTGTAAATAACTCTTTTCATTCACAATTGTCGTGATCACATTTCATGGACTCAAAATAGTTTACCAGTTTCCACTCTTCTGAGTCATCATCGGAACCAAACGAACAGAAAACACAAAATGCAGATTGGTATTAAATGAAAAAAATAAAAATTGCCAGAAAAAGAGAAAATAAAGATGTATCCAATATATTACTATATATTATTACAAAAACGTCGAACATTTGCCTAATGCTCGTTTCTATAACGTGGTATAAACTGGAGTGTCTCCTCACGCATGATACAGTACTTATTAAATAGAACAGTAATGTTAATTGAAGGTGCGTGAGCATTCTTGATTTACTTGTGTAAAAAAGTACAATTTAAAAAAAGATTTTTTGTGTTTAAAAAAAACTTTAACGTAAGAATCATTTTCTGGATTTATAATTAATCACAATTTTGCGTAGTGGACCACTCATCCAGTACTGCACGTAGTGAGAGTGTAAGATTGTAAGGAGCAAAGGAATCAGGCGTAGGTAAAAACACGGCTGTTACTGTGTGTCTCCAAGAATTACAATTATTGTTAATGTGTGTCTTTGATAAGAATGTTTTTGCCTGTTGTGAAACCACCGTTATAAACAGATCGCTGTTAGGGGGTTACGTGCAATCATGAGGTGCCCAAGGAAGAGTCGTATATGTTTGACATTCCACGTTTCTTGTGTGCTAATTATTTCTGATAGTATCTTTTGTAATACTAATTTCAAGGACTTGATAATGAGATAACGTAGTCCCGGAAAGTTTGTATTAAATAAGTGGCACTTTCGACAAGTGATGCGTAGTAATCACAGTACTGGTTGGTTCCTTTGCTCTTCTTCCTTAATTACAGAAGTGAATAACATGTTCGTTTCGTTTTATCGTCCTAGTAATCCTTTACCTTAGTATCTTTAAATAGTCAAAAATTTGGTTGCTCATATGTCCTAGAGATTAAAAATAAATATTACGTTATAGTCCTTAAACTGCATTTTTCCTCAGGTGTAAGCGAGGCATGTTCATCAGGCCTCTTGGAACAGTTCACGATGAGTTTGCAGCATGAACAAGCTTGGCAGTTGATATCCTATGACCAGGATGGGCGTTAGGTGAGCGTACGGCATGTTAATTTTGTAACACAGTATTTGCTGCATTTTACATTCTGCTTTACTGGATATGTTCTTATTTTGTCTCTTTATTTTTGTAAGAGAGTACGTGGTATATTTTTATTTTGGCACTGTATTCTGTACTTTTTAATTATTTACATTTGACATTAATTTCACTTTGTGTCTTTTCTGTATTTTTAATTCTTACGATGACTGTTAAGTGTCGAAACCAGTAAACTCATCTTAATCCATCCAGTCCGATGGTGACACCTGTGAAGAGAAATGCGACTGATTTGTCACTCATTCCAAGAGCGCCACGGCCTGAGAACCAGCACGGCCTCCCGGGAGGCGGTGTAAGGTTCGTCGGACAGGCAGTCAGACTTATGCGACGAGGACGCCCAGAGATCGGCCGCAGTGCACTAGCTTACGACGCTTTCTGCGCCGGAGCTATCAGAATCGGACGTGGAATGCGGTCTGACGAAACCAATTTCGCAACTAGAACTGAGCCGAACGCTAGTGCCGACTCCCGCGAGGTGGGCTGGGCTGGACGATGTTGCACGAGAGAGTGGACACTTTTGCGCAACGTGGCGGGAAAAGTTTCTCCGCGGGGCGCAGGGGACATCTTATGTAAGGCCATCTCGGCCGGCATTATTTGTGGCAGCCGTCAGCAAAACTGGGTGCCAGGGAGCCAGTAATCAGGGCACCGAGCTAGGCTCTGGCGAAACTAGAGCGCCTGGCCAACTCTCGCACATACCATCGTCGTATGCAACGACGCAGTCCTACAGTCCGTACTGTAAGACACGATAACTGACACTTGAAGTGAGATTAGTGGTGCTTCACGTGTTTGCTACAACCAATCATCTGTTTACGTTTTGTTTACATATTCCAACAGGCCCCGAGCTTACTGTGATAGCAAATGCCTCATAACTAATAAGAAGAAGAATAAATTTGAAGACTACCTCACACTTAAATCTATACTCAGTGCTAACAAATTTCTCTTCTTCAGAAACGCTTTTCATGCCATTCCCAGTCCAAATAGCAAAACTCATCGGCTACATCTCGTACTTTATCGCTTCCTAATCTAATTCCCTCGGCGTCATCTGATTTAATTCGACAACATTCAATTACCCTTGTTTTGCTTTTGTTGATGTTTATCTTATATCCTCTTTTCAAGACGCAGTCCATTCAGCTCAATCACTCTTCCAAGTCCTTTGCTGTCTCTGACAGACTTACAATGTATATGCGATATTGCAATGCTTGTGTCATTCTGATTACAATGCAAAGTTCCTTTGGACATATATGCATGTCCAAAGACACAGGCGCTGCAGCCATTTCAACCATAATGAAATACATAAAATGAATTCGTAATTGCGAATTAGGACAACCGTCAACTGTAGAATGGAATAACGACAATTTGTAATAGGCAATCGAATCGAAAACTAACGTGACTTTACAAATACGGGCGGCTTGTGTCAACTGCCGTTTTTGTATTGTATGCCGTCTTTCGTTTCGTTCGCGAATAATCAAACTGTAGTTCATATTCGGTCATCGGAAGATTTTAAGAGAAACAGGTTATAATTGGTTAATTTCTACAGCTGATGGTTGTCCCTATTCGCAATTGCGAATACATTTAATGAATTACAGTGTCGTCGGCAAACCTCAGAATTTTTACTTCTTCTCTATGGACTCAAGTTCCTACTTCAAATTTTTCTTTTGTTTCCTTTATTGTTAGCTCAGTGTACAGATTGAATAACATAGGTGAAGGTTACAACTCTGTCTCACATCCTTCCCAACCATTGCAACCCTTTTATGCCCTTCGACTCAGTTTTGTTTCTGTTCGAGTTGTAAATAGCCTTTCGCTCTCTGTATTTTACCCTTGCTGCACTCAGATTTTCAAAGAGGGTATTCCAGTCGAAGGTGATATACACATGACTTATTAAACTGTTTCTAAAATGAAATGTTCTTGCAACTATGGATGATAGGAAATTATTAAAATAAATAAATGATTAAAACTGCCACTATCTTTTTTTTAAAATCATGTTTACTGATTTTTGTGGTAAGATTTATACCTGTTCTGAAATTCGAAGTTAGTTAGTGACTACAATCGATTTAAAAGTTACGGCCCCCAGTAGCACCCGTTTCCATAGTGTGACTTCCGATCCAAAAAATTGCTCACCCTGGTACAAAGGTTGACAGTTTCCAGACTTTTAACGAAGTACGTACGATCTATTTTATTTCACAATCTGTGCTGTACGGCACACTGACTTTTACCTGCACTATAATGAGGAATATTAATTATTTGCGCATACATACGTAATTATTATAATAAATTCGTAATAAAATTATGTGAGTGCATACTTAGTTAGTTAATATTCCTTCTTTCACATATTAGTACAGCATGTTACAAGACATCCTTTTGTTAACATCATTGTTGTTCATCTGATCTTAACCGCCTTATCGTTGTTTCATCCCAATTATAGCCGTCGGCCGGTATGGCGGAGCGGTTCTAGGCGCTACAGTCTGGAACTGCGAGACCACTACGGTTTTTGAACAAATTATAACCTGTTTCTCTTAAAATCTGCCGATGACTGAATATGAACTACAGTTTGATTACTCGAGAACGAAACCAAAGACGGCATACAATACAGAAACGGCAGCTGACACAAGCCGCTCGTATTTGCAAAGTCACGTTAATATTCGATTCGATTTCCTTCTACAAATTGCTTAAAACAGCCGTGATATTTTCTTGCGTTTGCAAATACAAGCAACAGAAATGCCATTTTATATTTCCTTTACCTCGTATGGCTGAATTCATATGTTGTGATTCCTTTTTAATAAACAAGAATAATGGCACTACGCACCAAAAATCAGCAGCGCATTGTGCCGTGACACATTACAGCAAACTTAATCCTCACATTTAGTTCATTTGCAACCTACTTCTGTGTAGTTCGTTTCCATTTTAAACAGTTTTCTTAGATTGAACAATTTCCTTTCTATTGCATCCGCAGCTTGCACGTGGACGAAGAGCGGCATATCTGAAGTACAAGTCTCTTCCTGCACAATTCAATTATTTATTCTTAGTGATACAAGTTACACGGCGAGTTTATTGCGCTATTTTGACATTATCAAGCGCACCTGCAAGGATGGTATAATAAGTATAATATTATTCCTTATGCCGATATTAATCTATGTCTAGACATAGCACATATGCTTACGTCGTAGCTGGTTTGCGAAAAACCATATTACATTGGATTTTATGGTTTATGTGCTCAATTTTTAAGAAATAACTTGAGACTAACTCTGTTAAGTAATTTACAATTTTAATAATAATTAATTACACAACTGTTTAACTTAAAAACATTTAATTCTGTATTCTCAATGGGAATTAAGAAAAGATAATTCAAAATGAAGGCAGATAGGTATCATTACCACTTCTACTAATTGATTTGACAAGGACCGCTCCTGTTACATATATAAAAATTCATCTCGAATTTCCTGAGCGTCAGTAGGTGCTAACATAGAAATGTTTTGGAACTTTATTCGACAATGTTCTGATTGAGACCTCCACTCTCTGTATACCTCATCCCCACCTACATCTTCCAAATCAAATAATCTTGGTGTAGTACAGACTGCATATTTCCTCATAGAAAGCTGTGTACGTGAATAAACGTCATAGCCAGTGCTGCCTCTTAGTCCGGATGCGGAACAATAGGTTTCAAGAATACTGCGAATCAGACTCTTATAACACCAAATATCTTTTCAATTCTTAGTAGTGCTCTACACAGTCTGTTCATGGAAATTCTTTCTGCTGGCGACAATCTGTAATCTGGATAACGCTTCATCACATTGTTGAATAGCGCAAAAGTATCGTCTGCAACAACACTTACGGCGTAGTCGTACGACTTGCCTGTCAAAACTTTGTCGGGGTAAATATCTAATCTATTTTCCACTATTTTCTTATACAAAGATTTACATTTAAAGACACCGCTGTATTGGATCCTACATTCGTATCTTTCAGGAACAGTGAAATGAAGGCTAGACAGATGGACAATAGTAAGTAAACTCTTTATTATTTCACAAATAATCGCCACAAATTTATCCCACTGCGAGACAAGACGGTCAATGACTTCATGGAAAAATGTTAACAGTTTCCAAAGGAGTCATTATTACACTCAGGCGCTCACCTCTTTGCCTGAAACAAATCGATGGCGACGAATGTCTTACTTTAGGCCTCCAGAAATATGGAAATAGAATGGGGAGACATCGGAACAGTACGGATTATGTGCAAGGGGGTCTCAGCGACATTTCTTCAGCGTAGCCGAAACAACTTCCGAAACACGTGGGCGCTCTCACGATGCAGACATTTCACTGGGAAGCCCTTACACATCTTCAGACAGTCTCGAATTCTCTCCATGCTGTTTCCATATTTTTGGAGCCCTGAAGAAAAGCACTCATGGCCGTCGAATTGCTGCGGACTAAGTGGTATCCGCTTGGGTACAATCATGGTTCCGTAGGCAACTCAAAACATTTTTCCATGAAACCACTGACCGCCTAGTCTCGGACTGGAGTGAACTAACAGTCACGGTGATCGCTTTCGAAATAATAAACTGTTTACTTACCTTTTTCTCCATCTGACTCACTGTCATTTTTGCCGTGCGGAATAGCCGCGCGGTCTCTGGCATCTTCTCACGGTCCCCGCGGCTACCCCCGTCGGAGGTTCGAGTCCTCCCTTGGACATGGGTGTGTGTGTCGTCTTTAGCGTAAGTTAGTTTCAGTTAGATTAAATAGTGTGTAAGCTTATGGACCCATGACCTCAGCAGTTTGGTTCCATAAGACCTTACCACAAATTTCCAATTTTTTCCAAATTTTACTGTCATTTGAGTGTCCCTCATATAAAGTTGTAATTAGTATCACATAGACGAAGAAGCACGGTACTGTAGTTTCCTTTATAAATTAAATATTTGCTGTCACTATTTTCCGGGGTCACTGGCTGTATGCATTTGCCTTCGATATTACGGCGACGAAAGTTTCATCTCGCTGAGAAGTGTTATGTTGTAGCTCTCTACTCAGAGTTAGATTTTGGCATGTGAAGAAAAATAAGTATAGCTCCATAAAATAAATACAACTCCACGAAACAAAATAGGAGCTGTCGACCACAGTGTTGTACTCTGCCTGTTTACATATATCTATATTTGAATACGTATGTCTATACGAGTTTCTTTGGCGCTTCAGCGTATGAACTACTAAAATAGTTTTGTTTGCCACTGGGAGGCTAACACAGAAAGTGAAACGGAACAAGTTTGCGATGATCGAGCAGAGTTCTGAAGGCCACAAGTTCTTTTAAATTTTTAAAAATTCATGCTATCTTCTTCTTTTAATTTTTTGAGAAGATTCGTGGCAGTAGTAGTACCTCCTGAAGAACGTTTAAGTCAAATTTTTCTTTTTTTACACTTTTAAATTAGATAGACACAAACTGAACGTACAGAAAGCAATTTATTGAGACATCGCGGTCAGAATTTTGTGGTGAAAAGAAGTGGGCGCCCGACTTCTTGTAACGACTGTCACCATAGGCTGTATCACGACTACTCGTTCACAATGTCGCGCCACTGTCAAATGGTACAAATGGCTCTGAGCACTATGGGACGTAACTTCTGAGGTCATCAGTTCCCTAGAACTTAGAACTACTTAAACCTAACTAACCTAAGGACATCACACACATCCATGCCGGAGGCAGGATTCGAACCTGCGACGGTAGTGGTCGCGCGGCTCCAGACTGTAGCGCCACTGTCTCTAAATGTGAACGTGCCCTAAGCCATAATTCATTTCACGCCATACATTCATCTGTGAGTCAGGTTGATGCTCAGATGCACACAAAAGGTTTTCTGTAGCCATGTCCGAATAGTGTAGCTATGTCCTTCCGCATGACAAAGCTCATATGCGATCACCATTTTTATATATATATAAGCAAAAAGTCTCAGTTAAAATAGGGTCGAAAATGCATTCGTTAAGAGCTACGAGCAATTTTTCATGTTCGATACTGTGAAGCAAATCTCTTCTACTGAAAGCGCTTTGCTGTCCATATTTTGGGAATTGGTAATCTGGGCCAAAACAATAAAAAAAAAAATGTCCAGTAACCTTGTGTTCTAAAATGCATACCTTTAGAGCTGTGAGCACGTGCTCATCTTCGCTACTTGGTAACAAAACTCTTCTGATGAAAAATTGTTGATAATTTTTAGGTACGCATTTTAGACCTAATGTTTACTTATCATTTTTTCTGCTTTTGGTCCATACTACTACTTCCCAAAATGCTGTTCATTTTTGGAACACAACCTACGACCAGTTTAGAGACAAACGTTATGACTCTTTCAGCAGGTTCTAACAATGATTCGGCAGGACAATTCTCACGCACGTACGGTACAAGCTGTTACTGATTGGTTTTTACGGATGGGGCCGCTAAATGCTATACGGCCTTCTGCACTCCCCTGACTTAAGCCCTCGTAAGTTCAACTCGATTTCTAAACTGCATTCGCTTCATAACTGCTACAAGATCGTCGGCCAATAGATCGTGCCGCTCGAACTGTCAACACAACTGGCACTGCTAATACACTACTGGCCATTAAAATTGCTATACCAAGAAGAAATGCAGATGATAAACGGCTATTCTTGGACAAACATATTATACTAGAACTGTCATGTGATTACATTTTCGCGCAATTGGTGAGAGATCTGGAGAATGTGCTGGCCAGGGCAGCAGTCGAACATTTTCTGTGTCCAGAAAGGCCCGTACAGGACCTGCAACATGCGGTCGCGCTTTATCCTGCTGAAATGTAGGGTTTCGCAGGGATCGAATGAAGAGTAGAGCCGCGGGTTGTAACACATCTGAAATGTAACATCCACTTTTCAAAGTGCCTCCATTCGAACAAGAGGTGACCGAGACGTGTAACCATTGGCACCCCATATCATCACGTCGGGTGATACGCTAGTATGGCGATGACGAATACACGCTTCCAATGTGCGTTCACTGCGATGTCGCCAAACACCGATGCGACCATCATGATGCTGTAAACAGAACCTGGATTCCTCCGAAAAAATTACGTTTTGCCACTCGTGCAACCAGGTTCGTCGTTGAGTGCACCATCGCAGGCGCTCCAGTCTGTGATGCAGCGTCAAGGGTAACTGCAGCCATGGTCTCAGAGCTGATAGCCCATGCTGCTGCGAACGTCGTCGAACTGTTCGTGCAGATGGTCGTTGTTTTGCGAACGTCCCCATCTGTTGACTCAGGGATCGAGACATGGCTGCACGATCAGTTACAGCTATGCGGATAAGATGCCTGTCATCTCGACTGCTAGTGATACGAGGCCGTTGGGATGCAGCACGGCGGTCAGTATTACCCTCCTGAACCCACCGATTCCATATTCTGCTAACAGTCATTGGATCTCGACCAACGCGAGCAGCAATGTCGCGATACGATAAACCACAATCGCGATAGGCTACAATCCGACATTTATCAAAGGCCGAAACGTGATGGTACGCATTTCTCCTCCTTACACGAGGCATCGCAACAACCTTTCACTAGGCAATGCCGGTCAACTGCTGTTTGTGTAAGAGGAATCGGTTGGAAACTTTCCTCATGTCAGCACGTTGTAGGTGTCGCCACCGGCACCAACCTTGTGTGAATGCTCTGAAAAGCTAATCATTTGCATATCACAGCATCTTCTTCCTGTCGGTTAAATTTCGCATCTGTAGCACGTCATCTTCGTGGTGTAGCAATTTTAATGGCCAGTAGTGTAGTATCCTACGGCTTCCACATCCCTGGAAACGGATTATACACAGTGCTGGTGATTAATTTGAAGGTCAGTAAAACTTTGAAACATGTATCTATTTTGTACAAGCTGTAAATAAATACTTTCCACTAATAAATTTCCAATCCTTGTATTAAACAACACTTAGAGACAAACAACTACTCGTATTTTAGGCAACAGAAGCAACAACAGTCTCTCTCAAAGCAGCCGATTTTCGCTATTATTTTACTATGCCAAATTTAGTCCTTGTGAGCAAAACGCGTAAGCCAAGGCGACAAAACTAGGAACGATACGGTAGTGGAAGGACTGAAAGAATTATCGTATCTGGAGAGGAAGAGTACGCCAGATAGTCAACGCAAGGAAGATACCGCAGAAAACTGCGAAAATGTAGGAAAAATTCTTCTTTCTCGTGTCACAAATTAAAACGGAACTAAAAACAAATTCCTGGCAGTGTACGTACGGAGCACATCATTTTACGAGAGGCAGACATCGGCCATAGCGCATCAGAGAAGTAATGTTTGAAATGTGGACGCTATCCAAGAAGTTTTAACATGAAATGTGCAGATACAACATGAAACGAGAAGTTCTAAGAACACTCGCTGAGGAAAGTATGCTATGGAAGGTGTATTACAGGAGCAGGTTTTGTGGAGTATATGCTATGGCATTCTGGAGGAGAAGTGCAGGGGAAAATATTGTGCACAGACAGGTTAACCTAAACAGAGAAGAGATGAAAAAATCTGTTTAACAGTAGTTAATAAGTGAGTGATTGTACTGATTCTGGTTTAGACGGCTGTGTCTATTTTGTAATTCATACACTGAATCGTTATACGCCACTGAAGATTGTTTCATCACGGAGCTTGTGACGAAATACGTACCAAGGTTCAAAGCGATATTTTTTCTTCATGTACGAGATATTGTCATATTCTTGTATGAATTATTTAAATGGTTTGGGTGCCTGTGTGCGGACAGAAGACATATGATGAGTGCAACGAATCAGTAAAATTAGAGTAAGACCTTTTCTTTCTTTTTAAACGGCATTGGAAATAATATTTCTACTTAGTTATTCTTTCGGAATATTTTCGTCTTGTAACTGTGTTGCATTACCAGGAGTAACATTTAACTACAAAAGCACAGAGCCAACGCATGTAATAGCCAACATATAAAAATAGATCTGTGTAAACGCATCTGATGATAAGCAGTGACCTTGAACGCGTAGTGACATTCAGTAATAGAGGAGTAATAGTATCCGATGCAGTAAATCAGCCACCACGCAATTAAAATACATTCTTCGATGTCGGAAAAGGCTGAATTCAACGATTAAGTGTCAGGTATTAGATAAAGCTAAGGCGTAAAATGACTAACAACGTAGAGTGTTAATTATTTGTACCTTTAATTTCAACTTTCTGTGGGGCACTATTGTTAAAAGCTATGTTATAATTCCGTGCAGCAGCATCAATCGACAAAGAAGACTGTCCGAAACAAAGTTCATCATGAAGACGATCTTCATTAATGAATCGTACTGTATTCATGTGCAGTAGTCAATATCTACCGTTTCTATTGTAGAATCGATGAACACTTGCGTAATCTCATAAAAATGAGCTTGTATCTGTTCATTGGGACTAAAATATTAACGGGTTTCTTTGTATTTCTCGAGTGACAATTTGAAAAGAATCTACTGGGGCACACTTGTATGTGGCACCCGAATACGATAATAATGTTAATGTAAACTAAAATGAAACTATGATTTTATAAACGCTGTATGTCTATGATAGGCTTTATAAAGCGGATCGCCGAATGCGCACGACCGCAGAGTTACAGATACTGATTCGGATCTGAGGTAGTAGCATTGGCGTGAGAGAGTACTTGGCGCAGAGCTGTAGGTAGCTAGCTGTCTGTGAGAGAAAGACTATGGTGCATGCAGTTTTTGTGGTATGCTCTGTGAAGCCACCAAGTATTAGATTAATGAAGGAATTACAAGAACATGGATTCAGAAGTCTTCATGCATGCAAGGTAAAGATATTAAATAATTATGATTTCCGTTTTGTCAGCGCGTTAGTATAGATGAGTTAGCTGATAATTTGTAATTGTTGACAATCGGCAAAAAATTGATATGTTTCTTGACCAATGTAACTTCAGCTGTAAAAAGTTTTGAAAAGCAAAACTTAACTAGAAATATAATTTCACACAAAAAAATCGGTGTTAGTAACTCACCGCAATAGTACCGCCTCCCTGTCCAGGTTATATGTTTCTCAAAGACGTTGGAATTTTCTGAAATGTTTTCATTTATCAGCCAAAACAATTTCGTGTACATTTCAAAGTATTACGGCAAGCATTGCACACCGCTGAGACTGTTGCTACCATATTTTTATTTTTTATGAGAGACCAGATTATATTGCGTTCCATTGTTGCTGCTTTGGAGGCAAGACAATTTATTTCTTATGTCCACAGGGACCAAAGTTATCAGTTTTGAACAGGACCAGAGGATTCAGTGCCTAAGTGGCTGAATTATTATGCAGCGACTGTATTTCTTTATTAGTTTGGAATTTGCATTGCCCAATCACTTCGTATAAAGTTTTGCTAACACTAACACAGAGTCACAGAGTAAGTACATCACTTGCAGTTACAACACGCTACAAAGTAATTCGAATTTAGTAACCACTCCAGAGTTCAGACATTCATTCAGCGAAATTACTAAGTTTACTTATTAAAATAACATTACAGATTGACAAACTTACTTAATGATCAGCAGTAGTGAGAACCATATTTTCAGATCCACTGATGAATAAATGATGAAATGGTATATTACAATAATCTTAAATACAGGTACGTCTACCTGTTCCACCTAAGAGGTTCCTATTGAAAACTGCACTAAATTACTCGTACATAAAATACACGTAAATTCATAAACAACCATACATTATACGTTAAGTACGAGCTAAAACTGAATTGGTTCAAGTTTCTGTTGTGTTCTACTTCATACATAATGGTAAGGAGGGGTGGGCTACATAGCGGTGTTGCAGCTGTCATCGTAGGGAAACTGGTTAGGAGAAATCATTAGCGAACAAGTAAATAGAGTAACCAGAAGTTTTACTTAAATTTTAGTTTTCTCCAAGCGTTTTGGAGAAACTACGAAAGAACAAACAACAATAAGGCCCAGCTGTTACAAGAAGGAACTGAAGGGTATTGTGCGTTGTGAGGCTCCCTCTGTTAATGCGCGAGCAAACTGTCGAAGGCTGACAACGACTGAAGACTCTCAATGACACCGACTGAGTCTGAGCCACGTGGTCACCACCGGCCATCCTACACTCCTGGAAATGGAAAAAAGAACACACTGACACCGGTGTGTCAGACCCACCATACTTGCTCCGGACACTGCGAGAGGGCTGTACAAGCAATGATCACACGAACGGCACAGCGGACACACCACGAACCGCGGTGTTGGCCGTCGAATGGCGCTAGCTGCGCAGCATTTGTGCACCGCCGCCGTCAGTGTCAGCCAGTTTGCAGTGGCATACAGCGCTCCATCGCAGACTTTAACACTGGTAGCATGCCGTGACAGCGTGGACGTGAACCGTATGTGCAGTTGACGGAGTTTGAGCGAGGGCGTATAGTGGGCATGCGGGAGGCCGGATGGACGTACCGCCGAATTGCTCAACACGTGGGGCGTGAGGTCTCCACAGTACATCGATGTTGTCGCCAGTGGTCGGCGGAAGGTGCACGTGCCCGTCGACCTGGGACCGGACCGCAGCGACGCACGGATGCACGCCAAGACCGTAGGATCCTACGCAGTGATGTAGGGGACCGCACCGCCACTTTCCAGCAAATTAGGGACACTGTTGCTCCTGGGGTATCGGCGAGGACCATTCGCAACCGTCTCCATGAAGCTGGGCTACGGTCCCGCACACCGTTAGGCCGTCTTCCGCTCACGCCCCAACATCGTGCAGCCCGCCTCCAGTGGTGTCGCGACAGGCGTGAATGGAGGGACGAATGGAGACGTGTCGTCTTCAGCGATGAGAGTCGCTTCTGCCTTGGTGCCAATGATGGTCGTATGCGTGTTTGGCGCCGTGCAGGTGAGCGCCACAATCAGGACTGCATACGACCGAGGCACACAGGGCCAACACCCGGCATCATGGTGTGGGGAGCGATCTCCTACACTGGCCGTACACCTCTGGTGATCGTCGAGGGGACACTGAATAGTGCACGGTACATCCAAACCGTCATCGAACCCATCGTTCTACCATTCCTAGACAGGCAAGGGAACTTGCTGTTCCAACAGGACAATGCACGTCCGCATGTATCCCGTGACACCCAACGTGCTCTAGAAGGTGTAAGTCAACTACCCTGGCCAGCAAGATCTCCGGATCTGTCCCCCATTGAGCATGTTTGGGACTGGATGAAGCGTCGTCTTATGCGGTCTGCACGTCCAGCACGAACGCTGGTCCAACTGAGGCGCCAGGTGGAAATGGCATGGCAAGCCGTTCCACAGGACTACTTCCAGCATCTTTACGATCGTCTCCATGGGAGAATAGCAGCCGGCATTGCTGCGAAAGGTGGATATACACTGTACTAGAGCCAACATTGTGCATGCTCTGTTGCCTGTGTTTATGTGCCTGTGGTTCTGTCAGTGTGATCGTGTGATGTATCTGACCCCAGGAATGTGTCAATAAAGTTTCCCCTTCCTGGGACGATGAATTCACGGTGTTCTTATTTCAATTTCCAGGAGTGTATATCGCGACAGCAGAGGGGCACTCGTAGTTAGGGCTACTGAAGGCGTGACTCAGCGGATGTGCGTTATTGGTTCCACCGGAATCCCGTGCGACCACTACCAGCGTCTGCTGGAAACACGTGTTTCTGTTGCCAACTGTGATACGCCAGTGAAGGTGATATCGATCTGTGATGCCACAGTTTCAGACTAATACAGTCACGTAATTGATTCATAATCATTATTTTCTTGATCCAAATGGTTCAAATGGCTCTGATCGCTATGCGACTTAACTGATGAGGTCATCAGTCCTCTAGAACCGAGAACTACTTAAACCTAACAAACCTAAGGACGTCACACACATCCATACCCGTGGCAGGATTCGACGCTGCGACCGTATCGGTCATGCGGTTCCAGAGTGTAGCGCCTAGAAGCGCTCGGCCACTCCGGCCGGCTTTCTTGATCCCACGTGAGCTGAAGTATCAACATTTATGAGTAACAAAGAGTAAAAGATGTGCTGTGGTTTGTTTCTGAGGTACTGTGTTGTTTCTGAGGTACTGTTCCTACTTTCATCAACTGTGAGTTCTTCGATTGCTCGATGAGGTGGCACATCAAACCAGAACTCATGAAGATTATTACATAAATAAATAAAGCATTTAATTAACCTTGACTCCTTCTTCGCCGCAGGAGTACTGGATAATTTACAATGGGGGGGGGGAAATCATGGACTAGCAAAGCATCACTTGACATACTAATAAACAAACTGATCTCTTGAGTTACAGTGTTCAACATTAACGTCACTGCAAGTTCATCTGAAACTTTATCTAGTCGTTTTTCCTAGGCCATGATGTTGACTATTGTAGCTGAGATCTCGAACTGCTCAACGCTATATATTGACCTCAGTGGGAGGACGCTGGTGTTGCTGAGAGGGAGGAGGCGTTGCAGATTGGACCGAGCCTCACTATCGTCTGTGGTATCAATTCACTATGACCACTTCGATGTGGCACCACGATCTCTGGACTTTTGGACACTACCGCAAACTGCTTTATGCGGTCTAATGGTTAAAGTGATATTTCATTATGACATGCCACATTAACTCTCATTAAGAACGTTAAAGCATTTTTAATTACATCGTACATACCGTTCTGTCCTCAAATTTATACCTGGCCACACTTGTCGTCCACTACAACTTGTGATGCAACGTCAGATGAAGTAAACTGAGATGCTCCTGAAAGAAATCAAGCTCAGTGGATTAACTGCTATTGAATGGATTTTCTTGGTTATGTAGTCATTCAACACACTGCTATCACCAATTCGCCCTTTGGTCTACACTTAACAGTGGTTTATCCTTATGTGACACCACGATTTTTTGTGTCTAAGAAATTGCATTTATCCTCCTTGTATGCAGTATCAGTTCATTCCTACAACCATTTACGTTTCGATTACACCAGTTTTTTTTAATTTCCTCTGTATATTCCTTCTACGAGGTATACATTCCTATTTTTATGTCTTCTGATTTGTGAGCCTGTATTTCCTTTTTCTTCGATAAACTGATTTCAAAAATTAATTTCGGCTTTTCGTTACCGGTTTAGTCTTACCTATGGCTATCCTCCCATAGTTAACTATTCCTATCTTTGTTACATTAATCTCCTTCTGTACTAACCAACTTCTAATGTTCGTCATACCAGATCTTTCGATTCCTGAATCTTTCTTGTACTTCCACCATTGCTTCTTCGATATACAAACTGAATAGCGTGGGGGGAAAGAGTACATTCCTGTCTTATACCCTTTTTAATCCGTCCATTCTTTCTTGGTCGTCCACTCTTATCATTCCCTTTTGCCTCTTGTACATATTGTATATTATCCGTTTCTCCCTGCAGCTTACCCCTATTTTCCTCAGAATTTCAAACATCTTGCCCGACAAATCCTATGAAGGGGTCTTAATTTACCTTTACTCTTGTTGCATATCAATCGCAAACAATGATCTTTTTGACTGTTGTAATGCAAGAGCCTGATAATAATAGTTCGAAGCAAGAAGCAAACAAAATTATTTAATCAATAACAATTTCATCATGGACTCATTGCGCAAACTTAAGTTATGCGACAAGCCTGCATCAACGGACCTCATCACATCTTGTGCGAAAAGGACGGGCTGGATTTCGCTGGAGCTTCTCCAGGTACCTGTACGAAAGGTTCAACATAAAGGGATTGTAAGAAAACAGTCAATGTCACAGAGTACTCTCGATAAACGGGATTGCTGTCACATTAATAATAACAATAATAATAATAATAACAATAATAATAATAATAACAATAATAATAATAATAACAATAATAATAATAAAGAAAGGACTCAAACAGTTTGGTACGCATTTGTAGTCCACAAATCTATCAGCGACTCTGTCACTGACTTCCAGTCTGCCTCAGAACGTATATCAACGCTCTCCGTCAAATCGGCCAACAAAGCATATACCTTGATCAACGCACACGCACCCACAAATAACTATAACATGAAGAACCCCCAGAAAGTGGATGACTTCTGGAATGACCTTGAAGAGACGACAAACAAAATTGCCAAACACCATGTAATAATCTTGTTAGGCGACTTAAACGCACAATTAGGCAAGGGGAAAAAACACAGAAAAATAAGCGGAACCCATACAGCTCACAAGAGAACTAACAAGAATGGGGAAAGATTGATAAGCTTTTGCGAAAATTTCGGCCTCGTAATTATGTCAACACAATTCAAAAAAACCAACAAGAAACTGTATACTTGGAAGTCGCCCAACACTACGTTGGGTGAATTCCATATAGACTATGTGACCATGTTCAAGAGTAACACAGCAGAAATTCTGAATGTGAAAACGAGAAGAAGATTTTTTGAATCAGACCACCATCTTCTACAGATAAAGACCACATTACAACCCAATAGAAAAAAGCCAAAACTAAACAAAGTGCTGAGACCACATCCCGAATACATAAAACTCAACAAGGAAAACATCTTACAGGAAATTAGTCAGACAAGCACCACAAACTGGACAGAACTTGTGGACGTCCTCATATCCGCGATGAGATTGGGTCAACCCCCTAGAAGGAGAAGACACAGGTGGTGGAAAATAATATGTGACCAAGCAATAGAAGAAAGGACCAATTCCTGGAAAAATTTCAATAGTCACAAAACATCAGAAAAATGGCAGCAATTTCTAGTAATCCGAAAACAAACATTGAAAACTATTCGAAGGGAAAAAAGAAATTATGACAAACGGCGACTAGATGAGATAGAACAAGACTTTAAGAAGAACAACATCAGGAATTTTTATAAGACGTTTAAAGAACATATTGCAGGATACCAGTTACCCAATCTTTGCTTCAAGAAACCGGATGGTTCACTAGAAAGTAACACGAAGAGTAACTGCCAAATCCTCGCAGACTATTTAAAGAAACTTCTCAACTGCGAAAGACCTACAGACGATATACACTACCAGACGTCTACACCAAATCCCGACGCTAAACCACCAACCATCAACGAAATAGTAGAAATTATCAAGACACTGAAAAACAATAGAGCCCCAGGAGAAGATGGAAATATTGTAGAACTGTGGAAACAAAAACATATTAAACATTTGGGAAACAGAGCAGATCCTTTCTGAATGGAAATGAGCACTCGTCCATCAACTTCACAAAAAAGGGGACAAAAGTGAACCAAATAATTACAGGGGTATCTCACTCGTGCCGGTCACATATAAAATCCTATCAAAAGTTCTCATGAATATATTAGAACAAGCTGACCCATGAATAGTAGAATACCAGGCTGGTTTTCGCAAGGGACGATCATGCATAGAACAGATCTTGAATCTGAAAATGATTCTCCAGATGAGAAACACCCGAAACACAGTGGTCACTTTTGTAGATTTGAACAAGGCCTACGACTCAACAGACAGAGCAGCGCTCTGCAACATGCTGGAAGAATTCAGCATTGACAGAAAGACAAGAGCAACCATTCGGCAAACATTAACTGACACATTCTCCAAAGTTAAATTTATGGGGGATATCTCTGAACCATTTGAAATCCAAACTGGAGTGCGACAGGGTGACGGACTTTCACCATTACTCTTTAATATCATTATTGAACAAATTATTAGGACATGGGAAAAAGAAGTCAAAGGAATACAAATTGGCATTAGAAAAGATAATAGATTCAGTGTGAAGTGTTTAGCTTTAGCAGATGACCTTGCAGTCCTCACAAATAATAGGAAAGAAGCTACTAACGCCGTAGAGAAGTTACATGAAATTTCACAAAGAACTGACCTGCTAATCTCGTATGAGAAAACCCAGTGCATAGAAAGAGTGCCACAAGACAAATTGCCTATTGCGACAACCCATGGGAAAATCGCACAAGTACCACATTTTAAGTACCTGGGAGACATCGCCCAACATCAGGGATCAACCTAAAGGCCAATGAGGAAAGAATAAAAAAAACTACAGAAAGCATATAAACTCACGTGGAACTATTATAACAAAAAGTCCTTATCCACTATCGCAAACTTGAGGCACAACAACACTGTCGTACTTCCGGAGGCACTGTATGCATCTGAAACAACACAAATAGGTGGGCAAACTAAAACCAAAGAAATAGAGAAAGAAGAAAGGAAAATTCTCAGGAAAATTTTTGGCTCGATACAAGAGCAATGAATCTGGGAGAAGAAACCAACATCAGGATTTTATAAATACACAGACAAGATTACGGGTACAATAGGGAAAGGAGAATGTAGTTCTACGGACATATTCACAGGATGAATGGAAACAGAATTTCAAAGCGAATTCTAAAATTCATCAACTCAGGGAGGGGAAAAACAAAGTGGATAAAATAAGTTGAAGAGGACCTCGGACAAGCACACATAACAGTAAACGATGCAGAAAATAGAACTGAATTCAGGAACATCATCAAAAAACATAAATTTGACAACACAACACAGAAGAGCCAGGATGCAAATGGACAGCGGAGCGAAAGAAACAACACAGTGAACACATGAAAATTGGCTCTCAGAAAAAAACATAAGCAATCATCATAAAGGAATTCAAGTTCAAACGCTCTCTTTAAATGGGAATAATCGAAAACAATAATAATAATAAAGTTTATCTTTTATATAGCGCAATATTTAACTCTAAACAAAAGGGCGATAATGGAAGCCCTGGAAATAGCAGGAAGAAAAATACTCAGGAAGACTGTGGGGCCAGTTTAAGATCAAACGCATTACTGAAGACGTCGTAGTAGCGAACTTTATACACATACTGAAAAAAAAAATTACAGTCATGGTAAGGAGAAGAACAGCTTCCGATGGTCTCATCCAAGGGATGAATTCTAACAGATTAACAAAAAGATTTTTCACCTATTTCGGTAAATTGAAACTGGGTAAGGCATGATGCAAAGAAATTGGGAAGGACACAGATGAACTCCGAATTCCTCCAAAAATATTGTGGGACGACTGACATTCAAAAAGAAATTGCAGCATATGAAAGATTTCCATGAAAATCCCAAGAAGAAGGGAGCCACTAGGACAGAAGAAATTAACATCGAGATATGGTGAGAGGAATGTGAAAGAAAGGAAAAGAACTGCGGACATAAACGTAGTCCATAATTGCCCATACGTAAAAGAAGAAGAATAAATATCACACTTCTCCTTCTAACAGTCGAAGTGTCTATTCACAAATGTAATCCAGCTCCCCATCTGGTAACACAAAAACTACTGGCGTCCACGTAAATTAGAACCAGTAATTCAGCTGCCTACAGAAATAGGTTTCCTCTCAATTAGCATAACTTACCCGCATACCGCTGGTTGTCCAGCAAACTCAGCGATGAGGTAAGCAGGGCCCTGCGATAATTCGAAAAGCTCGGTCGGCTTCCATCTCCGGAGTCAGACACTGCGTAGATTAGCGAGCGCCGGTGTTCCATATATAGCGAGCTGGAACAGCAGCCGGGCAACAGGCAGCGGTCGGCTAGACAAGCAGACGGCCGCCGTCATGAAGCACCGTAGCCTAGAGGATCTTCCGCGTCTAACTGTCTCTAACGATCTGTCATGTCGGCAACTTGAAACAGCAAATTTTTAATTTTTTTTAGTTAGCCTCCAGAGTTTGTACGCTACGTAGCCATTTAAAGCACATGAATATACTGGATACATAGTGGTACCGAGAAAATACACAGATGCATACTTCCGTAATGCAAAGCTCATGCCCTCACAGAGTTTCTCTTCAACAAATTTTTAACAGACAGCATAATACGTTGTTGTTGTTATCTTCAGTTCTGAGACTGGTCTGATGCAGTTCTACATGCTACCCTATCCTGTGCAAGCTTCTTCATCTCCCAGTACTTAATGCAACCCACATCCTTCTGAATCTGCTTAGTGTATTCATCTCTTGGTCTCCCTCTACGATTTTTACCCTCCACGCGGCCTTCCAATGCTAAATTTGTGATCCCTTGGTGCCTCAGAACATGTCCTACCAACCGGTCCCTTCTTCTTGTCAAGTTGTGCCACAAACTTCTCTTCTCCCCAATTCTAGTCAATACCTCCTCATTAGTTATGTGATCTACCTCTCTAATCTTCAGCATTCTTCTGTAGCACCACATTTCGAAAGCCTCTATTCTCTTCTTGTCCAAACTATTTATCGTCCATGTTTCACTAGACGCTTTTGCTTTATCAATTTATACTAGTTCTCTAATTTAATCATAAACGATTAATGTAATTAAAAATATGAATGCTGTTAAAAACTTCCGATTTTATCCTATATTCTTAAGAAAATTAACAATCTGTACTAGTAAACAAAATCAAGTCATAATTTAACGATACTACCGAATATCTTGAAATGTTCTTGACCCATTTACTTACGAAATTTACTCCAAAGTCTAATAAGCGTTCGTATGGACGCATAGTACACATTATATAGATACGTACACTATGTGATCAAAAGTATCCGCACACCAGGCTGAAAATAACTTACAAGTTTGTGGCGCCCTCCATCGGTAATGCTTGAATTCAATATGGTGTGCTCCCATCCTTAGCCTTGACGACAACTTCCACTTTCGCAGGCATACGTTCAATAAGGTGCTGGAGTTTTCGTGGGGACTGGTAGCCAATTCCTCACGGAGTGCTGCACTGAGGAGAGGTATCGGTGTCGCTTGGTGAGGCATGCATGCCACGAAGTCGGCGTTCCAAAACAAGCGAAAGGTGCTCTGTGGGACTCAGGTCCGAACTCTGTACAGGCCAGTCCATTACAGGGAAGTTACAGTCGAGTAACCACTCCGCCATAGGCCGAGCATTATGAACTGGTGCTCGCTTGTGTTGGAACATGCGATCTCCATCCTCGAATGGCTCTTCAAGAGTGGGAAGCAATAAGTTACTTAAAACATCAATCTAGGCCTGTGCTGTGATAGTGCAACGCAAAACAACAAGGGGTGCAAGTCCCCTCCATAAGAAGACAACCACACCATAACACCTTCGCCTCCGAATCTTACTGTTGGCACTACACACGCTGGCAAATGACATTCACTGTTCATTCGCCATACAAAGACCCTGCCATCTAATCGCGTCGTTGTGTACCGTGATTCGTCACTCCACACACAGTTTTTCCACTGTTCAACGTCCAATGTTTACGCTCCTTATACCAAGCGAGGCGTCGTTTTCGAATTTGCCGGCGTTATGTGTGGCTTTTGAGCTGCCGCTCGACCATCAAATCCAAGTTTTCTCACCCTCCGCCTACCTATCATAGTACTTTCAGTGGATCCTAATGCATTTTGGATTTCTTGTGTGATGGTTTGGATAGATGTCTGCCTATTACACATTACGACCCTCTTCAACTGTCGGCGGTCTCTGTCAGTCAACAGACGAGGCCGGCCTGTACGCTTTTGTGCTCCACGTGTCCCTTCACGTTTCCACTTCACTATCACATCGGAAACAGTGGACTTATGGACGTTTAGGAGTGTGTAAATCTTGCGTACAGACGTATGACACAAGTTACACCCAATCACCTGACCACGTTCGAAGTGCGTGCGTTCTGCGGAACGCCCCATTCTGCTCTCTCATGATGTCTAATGACTACTGAGGTCGCTAATATGTAGTACCTGGCAGTAAGTGTAACACAACGCACGTAATATGAGTCACGTATGTTTTCTGGGGTGTCCAGATACTTTTGACCACATAGTTGTATGCCCAAAATTGCGCAGTATTGCTATCTTCCTCGCAGTTAATTTTAAAATGAAACAGGAAAGTTGTTTTTATGTGTTAGGGGCTTATGATTAGAATACCATTACGGAATCTGAATTATTCGAATCTTTATAATACAACCCGCTCGCAGATTGAAACTATGCGTAATACTGTCATGGAAGCTATTATCCACACCGAAGGAGCAGCAGGAGAGGTCACCCATACCGCGTATACCATCAGTCCCAACCGATTTACCCATTTATTGTAAGCGATTCTGTTTATAATCAAGATTTGGTTGACTATAACAAAAACAAGGCTGAAGGTCAGCGACAGGGGAAGAGGAAATTGGCCGGGATGGGTCATAGAGGAAGGGAAGGATGAGATGGACAGAAAGATAAGACAGGAGGGGAAGGGGAGTTATTAGGGGCCAACAGGTGGGCAGACAGAGAGGGGTGGAGATGATGGACAGAAAGAAGTGGAGGAGGATGAGACAAAAAAGAGAGGAGGGAGGAGGAGACAGGGAGAGGGAGGCACGTATATCCAATTCCCACACAGCTATTTAGCATTTCCGGATACGCTAGCTACTTTATAAAGCCGAATGTCTTTAGCAACCGAAGGAGAAGAAGCTGATAGGGATAGGATGTAAACCATAGTCATCTACGACCGCAAAAATTCCGATCGTTCACAGTGAACTTTGAGAAACGAAAACAAGATACGGGTTACATCAGCTTCTGACTCAGAACGCCACTCACACGCAGATGAACGGTAAATGTTGATACTATTAAGGGGTTGTTCAATATTCTGGACAAGACAGGAATGGTAATTTCAAGCAAAAAATCTTTCTATGGATATATTATAACGTATTTGGAATGGTTTCCGAGAGAGAACACAGTGTACAGTGGCATTTATTTTCTGCATTAATCATCACATCGGCATTGTTTACATTGTACTACAGTAGTGTAGAGGAACTCGAGACGTACACTTTGATACAAGTCACTTGCTGTTTATCAGGTCTGAAAATTATCTGTAATTGGCCTACAAGAGCTTCCCAGATTACAGAGCATGTGCGTCGCGGAAGATTTTCAATATTCTCTCGTTTTCTTCGGACAAACAGTTAGTCCTACAGAAAAACTGAGTACGATCTTTCTTGTAGGAACTTTAATGTAGTTTACTGTTGTACTGCGAACATTTTCGAAAGAAAATCATACAAAAATTGTATTTAATATGTTTTGTCTCGAAAACCATCCGTAACAGGACATATGTCCATATAAAGTTTTCTGCTTCAGATGAGCGTTGCTGTCGTATCCCTAAAAACTGATCATTCCTTCTGGGATACTCCGCATAGATGGAGAGAAAGAGGGCAGTAGTTCAAGCGGAGTCGATTGATGGCGGAAATCGTAGGACGGTCAAAATGCGTCCTGTTCGCCATTTGAAATTGTCGCATACAGACTACTTACAAGCAGCAATAGCCCCGGAAAACATCAATACTAAGAGATGTGGAATGTGTTCCAAAAATGACAGGTGGATATTATGCGGCAACTACAATTTCAAATTCTTACAAGTCCGTAGTTTACGAACCACGGACTTGTGAGAATTTGAAAGTTTACGAACTACAGACTAGTAAGTATTTGACATTGTAGTGGTCGCATAAGATCCATCTTTCATTTGTTGGACCACATTTCACATCTCTTACTACCGCTGTTTTCCGGGGCTCTTGCTTCTTGTAAGCAGTCTGTGTGGGACTATTTCAAGTGGAGAACCGTCACTAGGATGTCATCTTCCTCATTATGGCGGGTGTCAGCGTGGGAATGCATCAACTGCAGACTGTTTGTCTACCTCTCTGTTTACAGCGAACATATTCCAGTACAACATCCAACATAGAGCGGTTGGTTATTCCATTCCATCTTCGGTGCTGGATGTTTCAAGAACAATCTAGGAGTCGGTAACGGAGTAAAATCTACAAGAACAAGTTGAACATACAAACGTGATTGCCATAGTCTCCGCCATAAAAACTGAAGCACTTTCACTTAGTTTGAAGGTTTTACTGATCTGGATCTGAGACCAAAGAAAAATAGATCTAATATACTCCTCTTGTGGAATCTTTGATCCCTTGGTACATACATAGATGTAATCGGGCCACTGAGCTTCAGCGAGACTATTAAATTTCCAATTTACATTAATACTCACTGAGCTTGACGTATTATAGTAATAGTAATAGACCGGAATCAGGCAGCTGAATGTGTCAGAATCACACTCAAATAAAGGGAAATGCTAAGAAGAAAATACACATGGTGAGAAACTTTTACGATGAGAGAATGAACGGCAAGGATAGGACCAAATTCTGTGGACGCATATGTCAGTGTTATCGGCAACAGATAATGAATATTGCAGGGAGATAGCACACACTTAGAATCTTTTTTTACGAACGACATCTAGAGCTGCTACTGAGAAGTTATATTAGTCTACCAGTCTTTTAAAATTTATCATTTGTTATTACTAAAACTAGGATAGCTCAGAGAATGGTCAAATAGTTGGTTTACATGAACGTTTAAAGCAACAGCGTTGGATAAAAAATGATATTTCGAGTGAAGGTTTTCATTCGATAATTCGCTACAATTTGCGTACAGTCCTTACGTGACACGCCTCGAATTATTTCTTTCAACTCTTGCAAATCAATTGCCTTTAGAAAAGGTTGTTTGGTGTTGAGTTACAGAAATTTGTCATGACGCATTTCCTGAAGGTCGAACAAAGTCTGTTGTTTCCCTGGCTGTTTCGAAAAATATGTGGTGTTGAGCTCAGTGTGACAGAGGTAGATGGGCATGTGACTTACTCTGAGGCAGAAGAATCCTTACTCTTATCGATGACTGCAGTACATACGATACAGCGTAAACATCATCTGTGGAAAGACGTGGTCTGATGGATTCTGAATTATTTGAGCGAAGCTGAAACACAGGCTCGTGTCGACTGGTGCAAGGCAATGCTACAAAAATTCGAGTGAGGAAATGCAAAATCTACATCGTAACTGGAGACGAAACTTAGATATATTCGTACGAACAGATGGCTCTGCATGATGACGACTGGATCTTTTCGAGTAGTTGACGTCACAGCCCGAGAATTCTTGGGCTTTCGACCGCCGCACGATCTAGCGACTGCTGATGGAACTATCTCAATGATGCGTCATAGCGTTATTAATATAGTCTGGATTTCAATCATAAAAATAAGCATGAAACACGTACTATAGTATCCTATTGATTACCGGTCATATCTAAACGCAGCCATTAATAAATACATAACTGATCACAGTTAGGATTCAGTTTAATTGTCGAGCTTTAGCTCGTTCTAATGATCTAGTGACAGCTGTTGGTACTACCAGCACAACAGGTCTAGCCTTTATTTACCGTCACAGCCGAAATGACAGTCTTTTTTTTGTAATTAATGTTGTTCTTGTTTCATCTGAATATTGCTATCTGGTAATTGTTTGTCACATTACTCTAGTAAGTGAACAGGAATGTAAATGCTAATTTGCAGCTCATTCGTAAATTATTATAGTCTTTACTACCCAAATAAAACGTTGTACTGAGTTCAGAGTCTATAAAATTTTCGATGGACGGTACTTTCGCCTTTAACCATTAGTTTTACATTTTTTTTCCTTCTTTGGTATTTCATACCTCTCGCCCCAGAGGGGCGGGGAATGGACTCTCAGCAGTATAACATCCCACTATTCAGACAAAAGTTTAAAAAATATAAGAAAGACGAAAACAAAATTCATTAAGTGGTGAAAAGGTTACAAATAGTTTCATAAAACTATAAAGGAATTAATTTTGTTGGTGTTTACGCAAAAACATTAAGACGTTTGTTATTAAATAAAAATCGGAAGACTAAAAGACAAAAACAGAAATACGTAACATCGCAGAAAAGGTAACAGTCCGCTATGAAACAGCAACTCATTTTCTCTTAAACGCGCAAGGACCTGCACACTGGAAGAAAAAGATTTGGGTGGAGGTTGGGGTGGAGGGTGGGGGTGAGGGAAAGAGAGCTGAGAGGTGTGGACAGAAAAATACAGAGATCCATTGGGTAGGACACTATGTAAATGAAGTTAGGTGTTTGAAGGTGAGGAGTAGTTTGTTGTGTCGGTAGTGCAGTAGTATCAAGACGAAAGGGATGGAGAAAGATACAGGTGGAAAAGGAGATGTTGCAGAGTAGATGGGGGGAGGGGGGGAAGAATTGGTAGGACGGATAAATATCGGGGAGGATTTCACTGTCTGGGAGAAACAGTCAGTTGAAGTTGCGCTGGGAAGCTGTACATAAAAAATGCTTACATACGGTATATGAGAAGTCTCACTCTAAATTAGTTCAAATACAGCAGGTGTTCGCATTGCGGTAGGCTTCATCATTACCATTTTCACGTGTGTTTCAAGAAACTGTCAGATTTCAAACAGAAATGTAGCTTGCTTTTGTGGCGTTTTTTATCTGGTCGCGGACATTTGCTATCCTGGTTCCTAACTCAAATGTCACGTGATTGTTACAGCACCACTCGATACAGTAACGAGCTTCGGCAGGTAGGAAATGTCGACTGTTGTTTGCCTCGCCCTATGCAGCAACTGAAGGTCCAGGGTGAACCGCAGCCGACAAAAGTGGTTCGGATTCCAGTACCTCCCAAGTTAACCATTACTTGTGACTTTGGTACACTAGAAATGTTGCTACCATTGCTTTAGACGGACGGAGAAAAGTTAATTTTGAATAGTTTACAATATGTTACGGTAAGTCAGGAGAAATAACCAAGGCGTCGTCATTCTTTATGACAATACTGCTATCAGTCACGCAGCGCTTCAAACAGCTCAGTATTTGACGGAGAAAAAGATGGAATCAATGTAAGTATTCAGTTGGGCTGTCTGCCAACGATTTCGTTTTCCGTTCCCTTACATCGAACAAGAAATTAGTGAAAAGAGATTTTCGTCTCCTCCAAAACTACACTCCTGGAAATGGAAAAAAGAACACATTGACACCGGTGTGTCAGACCCATCATACTTGCTCCGGACACTGCGAGAGGGCTGTACAAGCAATGATCACACGCACGGCACAGCGGACACACCAGCAACCGCGGTGTTGGTCGTCGAATGGCGCTAGCTGTGCAGCATTTGTGCACCGCCGCCGTCAGTGTCAGCCAGTTTGCCGTGGCATACGGAGCTCCATCGCAGTAGCTGGTAGCTTGCCGCGACAGCGTGGACGTGAACCGTATGTGCAGTTGACAGACTTTGAGCGAGGGCGTATGGTGGGAATGAGGGAGGCCGGGTGGACGTACCGCCGAATTGCTCAACACGTGGGGCGTGAGGTCTCCACAGTACATCGATGTTGTCGCCAGTGGTCGGCGGAAGATACACGTGCCCGTCGACCTGGGACCGGACCGCAGCGACGCACGGATGCACGCCAAGACCGTAGGATCCTACGCAGTGCCGTAGGGGACCGCACCGCCACTTCCCAGCAAATTAGGGATACTGTTGCTCCTGGGGTATCGGCGAGGACCATTCGCAACCGTCTCCATGAAGCTGGGCTACGGTCCCGCACACCGTTAGGCCGTCTTCCGCTCAAGCCCCAACATCGTGCAGCCCGCCTCCAGTGATGTCGCGACAGGCGTGAATGGAGGGACGAATGGAGACGTGTCGTCTTCAGCGATGAGAGTCGCTTCTGCCTTGGTGCCAATGATGGTCGTATGCGTGTTTGGCGCCGTGCAGGTGAGCGCCACAATTAGGACTGCATATGACCGAGGCACACAGGGCCAACACCCGGCATCATGGTGTGGGGAGCGATCTCCTATACTGGCCGTACACCTTTGGTGATCGTCGAGTCAACTACCCTGGCCAGCAAGATCTCCGGATCTGTCCCCCATTGAGCATGTTTGGGACTGGATGAAGCGTCGTCTCACGCGGTCTGCACGTCCAGCACGAACGCTGGTCCAACTGAGGCGCCAGGTGGAAATGGCTTGGCAAGCCGTTCCACAGGACTACATCCAGCATTTCTACGATCTTCTCCATGGGAGAATAGCAGCCTACATTGCTGCGAAAGGTGGATATACACTGAACGAGTGCCGACATTGTGCATGCTCTGTTGCCTGTGTCTATGTGCCTGTGGTTCTGTCAGTGTGATCATGTGATGTATCTGACCCCAGGAATGTGTCAATAAAGTTTCCCTTTCCTGGGACAATGAATTCACGGTGTTCTTATTTCAATTTCCAGGAGTGTACACTTTTGAGGGTCCAATATCAGAGCGGAAAAGAATGTTTCCAAAAAAGGTTCCAATACTGCAAGAGCGAAAAAATTTTAAAGGCTAGTATTTTCAGATGCAAGAAAACAATTTCTACCAAGCAGCATTTTTTTATAGTTTTGATTTGACCGGATACACAGGTGTTAGCCAAGCTTGCTTGCAGCAAATCAATGAAATGTGAGAGCAGGAGCGACTATGCCTGATGGACATCAAAGTGTGCAGTATTACGAAGCGTTTTGAGACGTTAGGGCCGTTTCCTTATGCAAAAAGTGTGTCAGGGAATGATTGTAGGAGAGCATAAGCACAAATCCTGCCTCTTTTAGTCTCTTAAGTGTCAAAACGGCTTAACCAACAAAACAATGACATTCATGTCAGTATGTACCCTTTGGGAATAGGAATAGTCAAAAGTTCTCTATTTATTGTGTATTTCCAAGGCCACTTTGAATTATTGGGTTATAAATATTCATACCAATGAACGAGGAGCACACAATCACACATACTAGTTTCACTGATAAGTTTGAAAAATCTGCAGGAAATTATCAATGACAACTTCTGTTAGTAAATAAATGCCCTCTGGAGGAGAAAATCAGAGCTTCCATGCCATGGGATGTGAGGCCTGCATCACGGTCCAGGGTCGTAATTTCGATCACATTCTTTGATGACAATCTGTTTTTCTTCTCATTTCTTGGTTTCTGCTGCACTGAGCATAATAAACATGTTTTCTCACCCTGCTCGCGCCCTTCCTTTCTTGTGTTTTCTGTCGACACTAAAGCGCCAGCAAAACGTTTACTACCATGCCTTGCTATGTGATTTTCCATCGTATGAGTGTTCTCTATCGCTCCTGAAAGTTTGTAACTGCGTGCTGAAGCACCCTGTTTTTTAAACAGTGTCGGCAACATAATGCAGTCCTAAGTTCTTTCGATGGCTGGAATGTCTTCCTCCCTAGTTTAACTACCGCATACAAATGCTGGTATATTCTCCAAATACGAGAGAAGGGCTGTGCTTATATACCCATATACTCCATCGCTGCCCATAGTGCGTTGTTGGGTAGGGGACTATACACTTTTCGTGAAATAGCAAATACTAGGTGTATTTCCTGGCTCTTTGAATATATCTTGTCACTTATTTCAAAAAGCCTAAAAATATGGTAGATATTAGATCGTCCAACCTTAAAACCGGCCTTATCGTCTCCTATCTTTTCCTCCATCTGTGATAGAAAGTACGCTGATATTTGCCATAACGCTAATCCTGGTGCAGTTTCTTGGGTGCCCCTTGTTTCTTTTTTTAATAGATAACAGATACGCATGGTACCTCCTTCAATCTGACTGAACGATTTACATATAAATCCGACCTTTATGTGAGGCCTGTATTTCCACACTTGTGATTTTCCTTGCTGTGGCCGCCAGTATTTTATTTTGCTAGAAGCTCGCCTTGATGCAGCTTGATACATGTGTAGCGACATATCGTAGACATATGGTAGAAAAGTGGAGTGAGGTACAAGTGAAAGATGGTATTGTAGTATCACTGTAGTATGTACCAGTCCCGTGGGAGAGTCCGCCAATTGTACTGAACGCTTCTCATTGGTAGGCAAGTTCGTGTGCTAGGCAGCAAAACGCCTAACTTCTCTTAATAATAATGTATATACTTTTCATTGTATTTAACCCAGTTTTTAGTATGACATTCTCTCATGGTACGAGTCCATCGTTTTTGTTTATTAAATTTCACTGAGAGATAATGTACTTCTGCTGCGCTAGTCACTCTGATTCGGGCGTTCTGGAAGGCCGTACATGTATCTCTGTTTTGGGGCTTCTGGAGAGCCGCACTTGTATCTCACAGCATCGTGCGTTACTTAGACGTGAATATGTAATAGTCACTCTGTTTCGGGTGTTCTTCAGAGCGGAACATGTTGTACTGTATACCGGGCCTAACGTAGATGTGAATATGTAAGACTCACTCTGTCTAGTGGGTACAGTAGAGTTACCATACAATCAAGAAATCTTTATCGAGCGTTGTAAAAAACAGTGTACAGGTGTGAATATTTGAATACTAACCAAACAGGATACATTAATGAGAAGTATCGCCTACCATCATTGTCAGAACTACAGATCTTGCCCTTCGTACATACAGAGACTAACCTGGGCAAGCGGCTTCCCGCAAATAGGACAATCACAGGTTCGAATCGATAGCGTTGCGGCCTCCGCTGCAGAAGATCCCACGACCGATGAGCTGCCTTCTGCGATGGGGACACAACTTTACAAGACGACAGGTTGGTGGAAAGAACGGTTAGAGATCCTTATTCAATCATTCCATACCTTCCCGGGTCTGACTTTCAAAGGGACACATAATTTATACAATTCACTCACCACTTCTCCCGCACCATCTGACTTTTCATTTCTGCACTTTTTCTGGATCTCTTTTACTTCTTCCTCTAGTATAGTTTATATATTGCCCAGTGTACTACTTTTGTTGTAGACTTCTATCGCCTTGCCTCTTCCTTTTTCTACTTCTAGTTCTTCAGAGTGCTTTTTCAACAGTAAAATAGATATAGGTTTGCTAGAATGTATTTTCTTCCTGCAGCAGAGTGTACGCACATTTGGAACTTTCTGGAAGATGATATCTGTGTGAAGAACCGGGAATCGAACTTGCGACCTTCGCCTTTTGCGGACAGCTGCTTCACCGATTGAGTTATACAAAGATGACTCACGATAGACCCTCACAGCTGTACTTCTACCAGTATCTCATCTCCTACCGTCGAGACTTCACCGAAGTTCTGCCACACTCAGTGCGGAACAAGCAATCTGGAAAAAACCTCTCCTCTCAGACTTAATGACCTCAGAGGGTTGCTGTCGAAGAATAAGAAAGGCTTGGAACACTGTGAACATCATGCCGAGATGGATCCAAACTTGTTGCAATGTACGGGGCGTCAAGGTACTGTATGTTAACAACAGCAGATACTGATATCACAGATGAGCGTTTTCGAGAAAACTACCTTCATTTTGGTAACTGCTGTTTTCGTTTCACATTAAACTTCTTTCTTTTAGTTTCATAAGGCCTATTCTTCCATGTCCTACAGTTCTTGACTCTAAAAGCACATATGTTTGTAGATATGAAGATAACACAAAACATCCCTTGAAAAGTTTATTTGGGCGATCTCTGCTTCATCCTACCCTTAACGAATAGGCATGAATCACTTGATGGAACATGAGTGACTGTGATATGGGAGCCTGCATAGCTTATCAGCGCAGGAAGCAACTGCGAAGTGAGATGGGTGGTGATGCTGTTTGATACAAATTTCGATCACGACTCCCAAACACTGTGGGCAAGCTAAGCAGCTGCCGCAACTTTTTAAGATTCCGTACCTCAATTGGTAAAAACAGAACCATTGTAAGATGGATCACTTTGTTGTTTGTCTGTCTCTGTGTGTATAACGCACGATTCAAAACACTTTTTCTCAGGAAGGATTAGACTATCAAGATGAAATCTGAGCCACATATTAAAGTCTACGGTCCCTTGGCGATGTAAAATGTTAAGCTTCTAAGTCAATGCATCAAAAGATATTGCCTACCGTTCTTGACTCTAAAAGAACACACGTTTGTAGATATGCAGATATTTGCAAAATCACTCATAAAAAACCTAGAAGGTAGTGCTCCTTTAGGTAGACTCATATAATTTGACAGGAAGAAAGGTTTCACAACACAAGTAAAGGAAAAGAATCCAAATATCGTTAATTTATAATTATCTCATACGAACAAAATATTTCTTTTTTCATTTTTCATCCGACTTCATACTTGAAATTAGAAAATTCCCGTACGTCTCGGAATTCCTAGAACCTAAATCTTGCAAGTGTCAATGCCGATAACATGTGAAAATCGTCGGGATTCTCTCTTCCCGGAATGGATAGGCTGTCTGTATACAGACCCTCAGTGCGCTAGTCCTTCTAGCACTTGACCAGCTTTCCAGCTAACACCATGCTGTATTTTAGAGTGATATGACTCCCATCCAACATATCTCGAGTTTGGCCTGCACCTAGTTCTTCAAGGTAATGCAGTAAGCAATGGTTGGTTCCAATACAAATCGAGTGAATGCTGGTTCCTCACAATGGTAGCGCCTCTTAGATCCCTTGTTTTGACGTTTTGATACTGGCTGTGGCACGTCTTGGTTTCACATCATACAAAATTCTTATAGCCAGAAACCATTCACATTTCTGTAATATTACTTTATTGTCTTCAACCTAATTTTCTAAAATTAATTAACTTCGGTGTTCTTGAAGCCGCAATTTTCATAATAGCTTTATACCCTGAGCACCAACATCCGAGATTGAAAGATTTACCAGTAACACAGGGTAAGGCATTTAAAACTGTTTTTTTTTTTTGGAACTTTTGGAGAAATAAAGATCAGATTAAAAAAAGTGGTAATAATATTCTTCCTCTCGAAGAGGGACATTCATTAACATGATGCCTGGCGCCTCTGTACCACCCACCCGGGGCGGGAGGGGTGAGTGACTTGTGACTTGGAAATCTTAAATAGGAATCCCTATTTTTTTATTGCAGATTTTGATTCTCCGTGAAAAAATATATACCTTTTGTATAAAACATTTCTTTTATTTCATGATAGATGGCGCTGTAATCGGCAAACATGGAAATGAGATGACAATTCTTGCAAAACGGTGGTATCTCAAACAAATACACATTCGATTAGGACAACGGAAGTACTTTTCTGATATTTTTGATAATGTTATCATGTGACACCACAACGGAATGAAGCACAGACCGTGATCATGCAGTCAGTCACGGACAGACTGCGCATGTTACTTCAGTGATTCGGACTGTATACGCCTTGTCACCATTGTCCTACGATGTTAACGATTGTAGACAGGGTTGACATCATTTCCACATATTTTGAAGCTCACAGAAAATTAGTTCTATGCAAACAGTGCCAAGTTCAGGAATTTCGCAAAGAAGTTTTCTGCACATATTTGCATGCATCCATTTCATTTATCACTGCATCAAGAACAGACGACTGTCACAATCGCCTGAATTTCTGCAACTGGATACAGGAACAACTGACTGTCAATGATAATTTCATTTCACAGATGCTTTTCTCTGATGAATCAAATTTTACTTATCGTGGTCAATGAATCGACATAATCATGTTGACGTAGACCTAGGTGTGAATGTAGGTGAAGTTAGAGGCACATAATGGTGCAATGGTAACAGTCTAAGCTCAGGACAACACATGAAATATAGACCTATCTCTTTTTATCAGGCGGGGAAAAATACCGCCGAAGCCTTCTAGGCATATACACTGATCAGCCAGAACATTATGACCACCAACCTACTACTGATATAAATTCGTCTAGGTGATAGCAGCGTCACCTAACGAAGAATGATTGCTAGACACGCATATGCACGGTGCACGTAGTATCAGTGAGCGCGCTGTCCGTGAGTAGAATGAGGAAGACGCGCATCTATCTAACGAGGGCAGATTGTGATAGTTCAGCGACTCGGCACGAGCATTTTGAAAACTGCACGACGTGCGGGGTGTTCGAGGAGTGCTGTTGCGTGTCTTCAACACGTGGCTAAACCAAGGTGGAACCACATCCGGACGTCCTGGAGTTGGACGGCCTCCTCTCGTTACATATGTCGGACGTCGCAAACTGAGCGTACTGGTAAAACATTAGACTAACATCAGACTTTAATGTTGGGCAGTGTATAATTGCGTCTGAACAGAACAGTGCACCCAACACTCATAATAGTGAGCCTCTCCCGGCCCGTGTAGCCGAGCGGTTCTAGGTGCTTCAGTCTGCAACCGTGCGACTGCTACGGTCGCAGGTTTGAATTCTGCCTCGGTCATGGATGTGTGTGATGTCCTTAGGTTAGTTAGGTTTAAGTAGTTCTATGTTCTAGGGGACTGATGAACTCAGATATTAAGTCCTATAGGCCCAGAGTCACTTTGCTGGGCCTCTGCAGCCGACGATCTATGCATGTGCCAATAGTATTAAAACCACCACATATGCAACTTCTATTGAAATGGGCACGTGACCAGAGGCACTGGACGTTGGAGCAGTGGCAAAGCGTTGCATGGTCTGATAAATCCCTATACCTTCTTCATCACGCCGAGGGGGGGGGGGGGGGGCGCCATACGTCGTCTTCCGGGGAAACAGCTCCTTGACACCTGTACTCCGGGACACAGGCAATGTGGCAGCGGCTGTGTTTGCGCAGTGGAGTATTCACGTGGGCATCCGTTGGTACAGCTGAGTTCGTGCAAGGCACCATGACGGCCAAGTAGTATCGTACACTGGTTGCAAACCACTACTCCTCTTCATGACGATCATGTTTCCCAATGGCAGTTCTATTTTTCAGCAAGATAATGCGCCATATCAAAAAGCCAGGAGTCTGACAGAGTGGTTGCAGGAACGTAGAGGCGAGTTCCAATTGATGTTCTGGCCTCCCCACTCGCCAGATCTGAACGCGGTCGAAAACATCTGGGATGTGATTGAACGTGTTGTCAGAGCTCGTCGCCTCCCTCCCCGAAGTTTACGGGAATTATTTGACTTGTGTGTGTAGATGTGGTGCCAACTCCTTCCAGCGACCTACGAAGGCCTCATCGCTTCTACGCCACGACGCTTCGGTGCTGATATCTGTACCAAAGGTGGACATACCGTCTATTAGGTGGGCGGTCATAATGTTCTGGCTGATCGGTGTATGTAATCTAACATAAGATGTAGTTTCTTGCCCTTAGTATTAATAACGTTTCGGGAATGAACGCTGCATCATACTGTGACAATGGAACGAATAAAAGTTCCATCTTCCGATAGAATTTTAAGAGTCTTTCACAGGCTCCGCAACTTTTCGTTTCTGGAAGTACGGTGCCCCTCCCTAAATTGTTCCATTTTGTTTGCTATATTACCGTCATCATCGCTGTTCTATAATGTCACTGGCTTGTCCAGGACAATGGTCTCTGTGGAGGGCGAGATACTGGAGGGAGAAGAAGAATCCATTTGATGCAACATATTTGAATGTATTTTCGGATCAGCTACTGTAGCCTTTTGATAGAGAGCAATAACGGTTTGCAGGTCACTGCAGTAACTCACCTAGTTACGGCGTTATTTTATTAAATGACACAGAGACTAGAACATTGTGCACCCTTATAAGACAGTGGACCACATCGTGGGCGTAGGGCGGCCGTACATGGGAGAAAGCTGTGATCGTATAACACGTAGTGCGCCCACAGCCGGAAAGCCGTGCCATAAACTACTCCACTACGCTTGCTGGCTCCTAATGTGGAACATCGGGGATTTAACACGGCGCTAACAATTAGCGAGCGTGAAGCGGTTACTGCTCTGGACCGGGTTATCTGAGTTACGAGAGGACTTTGCCCTTTGCGCCGGACGCTGCTGTTTTCCGTCCTGCTCCGCTCACTGGAATATTTCCAGTGATTTCTGTGTCATATAGAATGTATAACGTAGATTTTAAATAAATACTGAGGAAGCTCTATTACATCCTAACGTGGGATAACAGGAACCCTCCCTCATTTTTTCCTTTACGCCTATGAGGACTTTCAAACATCTCTCCGCACACGTACAGAAATGAAATGTGCAAGAGAATTCACTATATTTAGATTTTTTATTCATTGCATAGACCCTATAGAAAAGAATTCTCTTGACGTGTTAGCATATCACCTAAAAAAGTCGTGGTCTTCAGTCCGAAGACTGCATTGACACAGCTTTCCAGGCAGTATATCCAGTGAAATCCTCTTCATCTTCTCCAGGTGCATTGTTGGCTACTGCTGTAAAAGTCGTGTGATCGTAAAGTGCCTTGGACGAGTTGTTGAGAAGTCGATCCCCAATCTTCTGGGACAATGTACTGGATTCAGTGTTGCATCTTCATGACCTGCAGTAAGTAGTGATGTACGCAGACTTCTCCTAGTCGAAGGAGACTCCACACTTATACCTGAAGTAAAGTGAAGTATAGCGCTAAACACGCTGTAATAGTACTGTAATAGCGTCAAATTGTAATAGTCTCAAATTGGAATTTCCGTGGAAAAAGGCAACATGGCAGATACGTGGGTACTCATCGCGATGAGTTCAGGCTGTTTTCAGTACACAGTGAGAGCGTTGGTAACAATAGTTTGATCCTCTTCAATGAAATCTGCAACATGCAGTACTATCTGTAATTGGCGACTCTCAGACTCTAGCACTCAAGCTATTGTAGCATAGAGAGGCAATAAATGAGTACATTATCTCCAAACGACGTAATCGGCCGTGGCGGTTGCGGCGACGCTGCGCATTGCAAAGTTCCACTCACCTGGTGGTGAATTTCTTCCCACACACACGCTTCCGTGCAGTTACTGGCACGCAGTTCTCAGCCGGAAAAAAGCTATAGAAAAAAATCTGCACACATCGTAACGAGAAGTCGCACGAAAATCTTTTGTCGGTGGAAGGAACTGTAAAAATAATTATATATAGGAGCGTAAATTTTCACTCTACTACGGCAAGCTTGCATACATCAGTCACTACCGAGCCTTACTCTAAACCAGGGCTCCCCAACCTTTTCAGCTGGCTGACACCTTCTTCAGTCGAAAATCCATGGCGAATCCCTAGTCAGTAAAGAGCAAAGTAACTTTTAATTTCAGAGCGGAAGCCATGGGAACTGAAAGCTTCCTAATGAAAGTGCCACGTTCCCAATGAGCCCCCCCCCCCCCCCCGAAGTATCAATAGTATTAGGTTTAGAGATAAATGAAAACAACTTGATATTAACGATCCAGTTTGAATTACCACTGTATCCAGACACTTACTAGTGGATTTACTCCCTTTGTTCAACACATCATAGCCTGATTAAAATTACTTGGTAAATGACATTTCACACGTTGGAGTTGCGTTCCTCCAAGAGCAGTAAACGTCACGTCCAAACTGTTCGCTGTTGACAAGCTGCCGCTTATGGTCTGTTCACTTCCACTATTTGGCTACTGTTGTGTAAGGAGCATGCATATTTCAAAACAGTCGTGTGTGTTTGTGTGGGTGGGTGGGGGGGGGGGGGGGCGCGGTTTTGTGTGTGTGTGTGTGTGTGTGTGTGTGTGTGGTTTTTCGTGAAATCGGAAGAAATTGTTCAAATGTATGTAAAGTCTACGGGACTTAACTTTTGAGGTCATCAGTCCGTAGTCTTACACACTATTAACCTAAGTTTACCTTCCGGTAAGGACAAAACACGCGCAAGAGCGCGCGCGCACACATACACACACTCGCTCACACATACACACACGCACACACACACACACACACATGTCCGTGAGAGGACACGAACCTCCGGCGGGAGCGGCTGCGCAATCCACGACGACATAGCGCCTTAGACTGCGTGGCCATTCCGCGCGGCTGTGGAGAAAAGAGGCAGACTCATGATTCGGGATACAGACACATCACGAAAGAAAAGAGGCCAAGGAATTGCCTTTAAAGGACTATTGTGACATCTAGTGCGCAATGTGTGGGAATACATTCAATCAGTTTACATGCATTTCCAAAACCAGTTTTCGTAGGCCGATGTCCCAGTACCACTTTATGTTGGTCAGGTAAACACTTCAAAATCGATTCTGGAAATCTGCTTTTATTTAGCCGTTTTCCAGTTCCACAATCGCTTTTAGTGCCCATGTAAACAGCTCGGAAAGTCTAGATATTTTTACGTCTTTGCGTATCTACTGAACGGCAGCTGTCAGTCCATAGTCGACAGCTGGCAGGCAGCGTTGTAACAGTGTACTGTGTACTGTCAATTGTTATCTGCCAACAAATTAGGAAAAAATGGTTCAAATGGCTCTGAGCACTATGGGACTTCTGAGGTCATCAGTCCCTTAGAACTTAGAACTAGTTAAACCTAACTTACCTAAGGACATCACACACATCCATGCCCGAGACAGGATTCGAACCTGCGACCGTAGCGGTCACTTGGTTTCAGACTGCAGCGCCTAGAACCGCTCTGCCACTCCAGCCGGTGCCGGACTCTCTTATTTCTATATAAGAAGGCAAAGCATTTCACAGAACGTAAGACTTTTTTTTTTTTAAAGCAAACGATTCTGGCAGGGGACGTTTACCTTTTACAAAGTGGCACGTGGAAAGTCCTCATTTGTTTACGCTCGCAGCCAGTTGCCACAATATAGTGTCAGAGCAATAGCAAGTATTTTTGATTGAAGTATAGGTAGGCCATATTTTTAACTGAGAAAACGGAATATGTTCATAACGGTCTCTAGAGCTACATTTCACTCCGTCAGTGAACATGCGCCCTATACAGGCTATCTACACAGGACGAACAAAAGAGACAAGAAGGCTTGCGTCTGTTGAGGTGACAGATCACCTCAACATGTCTTATGGGAATGTCCCTTGTACACCGACGTACAAAGAGACCGAGTTCCTCCCTACACGGGACACGAAAGCAGTGCTGATGGGTCCCATCCACTGGTAAATAAATACCTTGGGCCTGCGTACGTTAGCAAAGAGCTAAATGTTGGTTAGAAGCGAAATGGAAAGACCACCTGCTGACCCCGACACGTCAGACAGCGGCACGATCTCTGAAGAGTATAATAATTAACTAGAGGCCAAAAACTCGCAGAAAACCGAGTGGGTAGGTACGGCTAACATTGACCACGGCCTCTCAAACCTGCTGGCCCCTGGGAAGGAGGACGAAAATTTTACGGACACCAAGGGTGGTGTAACCACCTCCATGTGCTCCCCCGTAAGCAACTGCTGACAGGCTGCAAAGCTTGGTAATTGGTGGGCAAGTACGATTTTCTTATCGCACAGAGGATCCACTGTCGGTGTACGGGTAATATACAGAACTAATACTTTCGATCCAATGCTCCACAAGGAGGTTTGAAGTTGGGATGAGAGCCAGTAATAAATGACACGCATAACTGATGAAGCATGCCTCCTAATTATTTTATAATAACTCTCTGATAACCAGGTGTTCGTTACTGATTGAAACAGCACTACATAGGAGGAGGCACAAAGGAATTTCCGTTTAGGTACTTATCTTGCTGCGAACAGGCCTATTTCCTCACTCAAGGCACCTGAACGTCACTGTAGGATCCTGCACTATCCTTCACGACCAGATGTACGTCTCTTTGGGCGCCAGTCTTGTGTGGCCGTTGAGACTCTGAATGGAACTTACTGTCGCCCTCGTAATCCACAGATTCCATATTCATGAGGTCCCACTCAATGAGAGCAGTAAAGTTGCGGTAAGATAAAATGCAGTCTCGTCAGCCCGAAATTATGCCGCTGTCGAATTTCACCACGTGCTGGTAGATGTTCTCCCTTCTTACACGAGTCATAACGCAGAGTTTCTCACAACTATGAATCATTAAAGTTGTGAATGAGATATAGGCTGTGTAATCTTTGCTTATATGTAGATTTCAGATCTGTTTCCTACAGATGCAGTAAAGTTCTTGTAATAAGTGAATGTGTACAAAACGCCAATTTGAATATTGTTGCGTGACTCTTTCATGCTGTTGCACTTAAATGGGCAGCCGTGAATTTGTAATTTAGAATTTTAGACATATCTTGCCAATTTTTTTAAGATCAGTTGGTCTGGGGTTGCGTGCAGATTTCGTGTTTAAAATCAGTAATTCCACTGTTCTTATTGTAGTCTTCAGTCAGAAGACTGGTTTGATGAATCTCTCCATGCTCTTCTATTCTGTGTGTGTGTCTTCATCTCTGAACAACTGCCAACTCCTCTAACATATATCTTTCTGAATTTGCTTGTTGTGTTCATCTTTTGGTCTTCTTCTACAATTTTTGAGTCCCCCCTCACCCCCCTCTCACTCCCTCACACACACACACACACACACACACACACACACAAACTCACACATACACACACACACACACACATTTCCCTCCAATACTACATTGATGGTCCATTGATGTCTCAGAATGTGTTCTATCAACTGATCCCTTCTTCTAGTCAGGTTGTGCCACAGATTTGTTTTCTTTATAATTGTATTGAGTACCTAATCTTCAGCATTCTTCTATAGCAGAACATTTCAGGATCTTCTATTCTGTTCTTATCTAAACTGTTTATCACTCGTGTTTCACTTCTATACATGGCTACACATCACACATATGCTTTCAGTAAATAATTCCCAACACTTATATCCATATTCTATGCCCACAAATTTCTATTCTTCAGAAACCCTGTTTTTGCCATTGCCAGTGAACATTTTGTACCCTCTCTGCCTCGGTCAGAATAAAGTAACTCATTTATTAGTTTAAGTTTCTCATTCCCTTATCTAATTGCTTCAGCATCACCTGATTTAATTCGACTACATCCCTTTATCCTTGTTTTGCTGTCACTGACGTTTATCTGGTATCCTCCTTTCAAGACACTATACACTCCGTTCAACTGGTCTTGCAAGTCCCCTGCTGTTTCTGAGAGAATCACAGCGTCAAACCTCAACGTTTTTACGTCTTCTCCCAGAACTTTAATTCCTACTCTAAATGACTGTTTTTATTTCAATTACTGTCTGCTCAATGTACAAATTCCTATCAGTTAATAAGTCCATGGAGCCAGTGCATCGCAAGACTTACTGGCGCAGATTTCTATACGTTCTCTGAGTTTGGCTTCCTTTTGACAATACTTTCCGGATGCGGCAGTTGTCACAAATAATTGGGAGCGAGCCTATCTATTCGCAGTCAAACAGATCTGCAGATGAGAAACCTCTTGTCGGCAGACAGTGGCGTCGGCTTCCCACACCTCCGCCAGCCGCAAGCCTCAGGGATCCACTAGCCGGTTCCATCTGCGATGCGATCGCACCTGGCGGCCCTGCCGCTATCACACCGATTACGGCCTCAGCGCTGCCGTAGCGGAATGTAATCTCTGTGAGGCGGCGCTAACGCACCGTGTGCGCTGCCGATGGCAACACCGGTAGATAGCTGCAGAGCCTCCGGGAAGACTTCACGGTCCGCTGGCACCCTGGAACCAGTTAGCCGTCAGCGTGCGTGATAAAGTGCCCAGGCCTCGCCAGTGCTCTTACGAAATCTTTCTGAATCGAATATTTTTTTTTCTTTATTATTATTTCGCTCCCCCATGCAGGGTTACATTGACATAAGCGATGCAGCCATTCTTCAGCCTACAGCTGCTTCTGTGTTGAGATGTGGGAAGGTGGGAAAACATGATATTATTGAAAACAGGGCGGTGGTAATGTGAAGTCGACATGCTATGGCGAGCGGCTTTGAGACGATCAACTGTGGACGATGACGCTGATGTCGTTTCTTGCTTGATCGTTGGCTTTGAAGCCGAGGAGAAAAAGTTTTAGTGTGTGGTTTTGTGAGGATTACAGTGACTGGAGTGAACTAGCTGTTTTGTAGAATGAGAATGAGTGCTGAAGGGTTGGATGTGCTGCTAAAAGTTTAGCGTGGGTGAATAGGGACGGTTTTGGAAGTATGTGCCAACGGCATTTAAATGGAATACAGAAGAGCAGCCACGCCCAAAAATGTAAATTACAAGTACATCGCTGCTCTAATGGATGGAAATTTTGAAGTATAGTGATAATAAAGGAGGTGACGTCTTCAGCATGGGATCAGGATAAAGGGAGCTGAGTGAGTAAAATGGCGTGTCGATAGGTCAGATTGGGACAGTCAGTTCTAGTTTGGCTGGAGGGGGATAGAGAAGCTAGGACAGTGTTGGTACAGATGGTTGACTTTGCAGTTGCATCATGTTGGTTGGATTTTGCAGTCAGAAGTAAAACGGTAATTCTAAAAGCATTTGTGGGAAGGGTAGGTTTGGACTTCAGATTGGGAAGGTTCATTATTGTGTTTGCAGTTATATTTCAAGAGTCTATGGTACATAGGTTTTAAATAAGACACTGTGAGGAATGTGGGAACACAGTGATCATGAGTGTAGAGTGGTATTCGAATTTTGGAATAGGGATTGATTTTTAAACATCATTCAATTTCTTCACTGTGGTTTCAACGTGAAATCCTTGATCACTCTAGTAAAACATGGTAGACAGCAGACAGATTGGGGTTTTCTGGGATGTGATGGGCTAGGTGGAATCAGGGAGGTATGTTAACCACAGACTGTCGAAGTTTTATGTGCAGTAAGTGGCTGTGGAAATCAAAATTAGAGGACTGCCTGCTGATTATGGAATACTGGTTTATAAGTTACGACTTGTAGAGGTTTGGAATTTACTTTCTGGACTTTATTATTTCGAGGGATAGTGTTTTAGGCCGTGTGAGGATATCGATTGGGGATTGGAATGGGTTTTCACACACCTTTACTCTTAAATGGAGTTGGGTGAGTTGAAGTGATGTGGATATGATGTCACAGCTGCTGCATGTCAATTTGGTGCAGGTTGGTTGTGGCTGGAGTAGTTGTGGCTAGTACCTCTGCTTCTGCAGTCAGATGTAGCGATGTCAGTGGTACAGAGTGGTGATACTGATGATGGGTGCAGTTCCAATGATGAGGGTGATGATGGTGATGTTACTGGTGGGAATGGCATCGGCGTCAGCTGTAGCAGTCCAAGGCAGCTGCAGCGCATAGGAGAGTGATATCACCTGCAAAGGAGGAGTCTGGTAGGTTCGATGATGCAGTGTGTGTAGGTGGGAAACATATGGATACATTTGTATAGTGGGGAAGTGATAAATGTGGGAATAATAAGAAGGGATACTGAATAGCGTGTAAATGAGTAAACGGAGGTGGAATAAAAGTACAGGTGTGAGTAAATGTTTGTGGATGTTGTAGTCATGGACTAATGCATCATAGAACATCAGGGCAGCGACATTGAAGCTAGTAGGCAAAAAATTTCAGCAACAGCTGTGACTAGCTGGCGATGAAATGGTGGTGAAGTCGATGACTCGCTGCCAAGATAATGACTGGCGGTAATGGTGACGAAAGGGACAGCGTCATTTTAGTATTGACCTTCCAAACCTGAGAGCATTGTTTCCCCTAGAGGAAGAGGGATTCTAACTCTTGGATGAAACCTGTGACTGGGGGAGGAGCGAGCCGCCTGCTGTAAAAACATGCCACTGTTCAGCCAAATAATATAAAGGGGAAAACCTTTCTTGAAATAAGACAGTCCCGGTTGCAAATTATTTTTATGTTCTTACTGAGAATGGCGCGTTTTGTCAATTAACCTAGAGGTGTAAAATAACATTTTGAGGAATGGGTAGATTAAAGAGAGGGGACGGGGTAATATGAGGCAAAGTTCCAGGCTGTGTAGCCCTCTCTACAACTAACAATACCTGTGAACTCACGTAAGAAGTGTATACAACTACCAGTAACTGCGAACTTGCGTAAGATTCACAACCAGCTACTATACCAGGCGCCCAGAGTAGAATGGAGACAGTTGTACAGAGGAAATGTTAAAATCTATAAAAGGGTAATTTTCGTAGGCGCTTACATAAGTCTTAATACTGTTCATATTCTGTGTCGTATAAAACAGCAAATCGAAGGACTACAAGATAAAAATTATACACTCCTGGAAATTGAAATAAGAACACCGTGAATTCATTGTCCCAGGAAGGGGAAACTTTATTGACACATTCCTGGGGTCAGATACATCACATGATCACACTGACAGAACCACAGGCATATACACACAGGCAACAGAGCATGCACAATGTCGGCACTAGTACAGTGTATATCCACCTTTGGCAGCAATGCAGGCTGCTATTCTTCCATGGAGACGATCGTAGAGATGCTGGATGTAGTCCTGTGGAACGGCTTGCCATGCCATTTCCACCTGGCGCCTCAGCTGGACCAGCGTTCGTGCTGGACGTGCAGACCGCGTGAGACGACGCTTCATCCAGTCCCAAACATGCTCAATGGGGGACAGATCCGGAGATCTTGTTGGCCAGGGTAGTTGACTTACACCTTCTAGAGAACGTTGGGTGGCACGGGATACATGCGGACGTGCATTGTCCTGTTGGAACACCAAGTTACCTCGCCGGTCTAGGAATGGTAGAACGATGGGTTCGATGACGGTTTGGATGTACCGTGCACTATTCAGTGTCCCCTCGACGATCACCACAGGTGTACGGCCAATGTAGGAGATCGCTCCCCACACCATGATGCCGGGTGTTGGCCCTGTGTGCCTCGGTCGTATGCAGTCCTGATTGTGGCGCTCATCTGCACGGCGCCAAACACGCATACGACCATCATTGGCACCAAGGCAGAAGCGACTCTCATCGCTGAAGACGACACGTCTCCATTCGTCCCTCCATTCACGCCTGTCGCGACACCACTGGAGGCGGGCTGCACGATGTTGGGGCGTGAGCGGAAGACGGCCTAACGGTGTGCGGGACCGTAGCCCAGCTTCATGGAGACGGTTGCGAATGGTCCTCGCCGATACCCCAGGAGCAACAGTGTCCCTAATTTGCTGGGAAGTGGCGGTGCGGTCCCCTACATCACTGCGTAGGATCCTACGGTCTTGGCGTGCATCCGTGCGTCACTGCGGTCCGGTCCCAGGTCGACGGGCACGTGCACCTTCCGCCGACCACTGGCGACAACAACGATGTACTGTGGAGACCTCACGCCCCACGTGTTGAGCAATTCGGCGGTACGTCCACCCGGCCTCCCGCATGCCCACTATACGCCCTCGCTCAAAGTCCGTCAACTGCACATACGGTTCACGTCCACGCTGTCGCGGCATGCTACCAGTGTTAAAGACTGCGATGGAGCTCCGTATGCCACGGCAAACTGGCTGACACTGACGGCGGCGGTGCACAAATGCTGCGCAGCTAGCGTCATTCGACGGCCAACACCGCGGTTCCTGGTGTGTCCGCTGTGCCGTGCGTGTGATCATTGCTTGTACAGCCCTCTCGCAGTGTCCGGAGCAAGTATGGTGGGTCTGACACACCGGTGTCAATGTGTTCTTTTTTCCATTTCCAGGAGTATATATATATATATATATATATATATATATATATATATATATATATATATAGAGAGAGAGAGAGAGAGAGAGAGAGAGAGAGAGAGAGAGAAAGAGCAAAAATGGCGATATTATTCTAAAAACATCACTGCACTTTCCTTGAAAATCTGAAGAACCTGCACTGAGAAGAAACGATTTGGGGAGGTGAAAATGTGATCTATAGGTTGGAAGGTTGTGGATAAACGAATAGAGGCCCATTGGGTAGTGTTACAGAGGATAGTATCTCACAGAAAGTGAACAGGAGTCAGGTGAGGGCGGGTGGGGGGGGAGGAAGGGCAATAGTACAAGAGGAGAATGGATGGGGAAGGGAAGATGGAGGGGGAAACCCTGACGTAGACTGAGATAGGTGGGGAAGGGCTGTAGCCTCCACGGTACTTCACCCCTTCAATCTTCCATGCAGTCTATCCTTTACACTATTTACATTTTTTATACATCGCCACATCACTCATCCCATCCCTTTGTGGATTCACTCAACGATGTCCACGAACTTGAGTGGGAATTTCGCCACACGCCCTGATCTAGTAACATCCTGGGCAGCCTGGAAACACATCGTGGTAAGCTGATAGATGACGATACGGTTGTATGCATCGTCATCAAGAATATCTTGACGGCGAAGAATAGGGGTAAACGTTGAACCACTTCACAGTTGTATGAATCCACTCTTTACCTCATAAATTCTAAGAAACACAAGACTTTCGCTTTTAAGGTCCATGGGATGAAAGGAATTTCTCTGGCCTTCTAGGAATATTTTGTTTCTTTCATATGCGTTATCCATTTTCTCAGGCCATTGACGAAATTTGGAAGGTGTACGACCATTGTGATATAGTTGAGGTTCGTGGAAGAACTTTACAGCTAACTTCAGTGTTTGGCAAAATCTTGAGTCTATAAATCCATTGGGCGTAATGCAGTAGCTCTAGTCAGTTTAAACCCCACAAAGCCATGGATCCAAGTTGTCAACAAGGCACTGTTCACGATGATGGTGGCTCGATAACAGTGTGGGCTGTGTTTACACGGAATGGACTGGATCTTCTGGTCCAGCTGAACCGATCATTGACTGGAAATGATTACGTTCGGTTACTTGAACATCATTCACAGCCATTCATGGACTTGATTCCAAAAAAGGATGGAATTTTTGTCGACGATAGTGTGCCATTTCACTGCACCACAATTATTGTTCACGATTGGTCTGACGAACATTCTGGAATTATTCCGCTACCCAGATTGCCCAATATGAATCTCATAAAATATTTACGGCACGTAGTGGAGAGTTCAGTTTGTGCACAAAATCCTGTACCAGCAACACTTTCGCAATTATGGACGCTTATAGAGACAATCCAATGAAGGATAATCCTATTTCAGGGATTTTACTATCCTGTCTATGGGACCTCTTGGTGTCTTACCTTCCGATCCAGGACGAACCTGACCGTACTACTTATCCTAATTACTTATACTTAGTCCTTTATATTTCCAACTGACAGGTGAAGGCAACAGGGAACTACCCTAGTGTTTTGTTTCCAAGAAAAGTCATCATGGATTTGCCTGCTGAGATATGAACAGGCCCCACGTTTGATCTTCAGGGAGTGGGGGTGGGAGACAGCCGCAAGCAAAACTACGAACGTCCAAAGGAAAATAAGTAATATTGCGACTTGGAATGTACAAGTATTATGCCAAATTGGAAAATTACAGATTGTGGAAATAAACTACCAGCGAACTAAATTCGAGGTATTACGATTAGCAGAAACTCATTGGAAAGGCACTGTGTACTTAAGTGGCAATACTGTATATTTTTCTGGTAGACAAGATAACTTCATCAGTGCTGTTGTCTTGTTCATACAGAAGACATGGAATGCCGCATTGATTGAATACAAGCCTGTCAGCGACCGAATAGTTATAGTGAAATTCAACTCTAGACCATACAGGCTAAATGTGATACAGCCATGCACCGGCTTCAGCAGCTGATGATGAAGAGTCAGCAGAATTTCATTAGCCAACACTCAAAAAGAAGTTACCATAGGGCAAGAAGATTTTAATTCTAAGATAGGGAAATGGGACTTACCAAATGAAGTACTTGATTGTCCTGGCTTAGGCAAAAGAAATTATCGTGAAGATCGACTGATTGAGTTCTGTCAGGAAAATGGGTTTGTTTTAAGCAACACTTGCTTCCAACACCACCCACGAAGACTTTATACCTTGACCTCGCCAAATGGAACATACTGTAATCATATTGACTATTGTTTGATACACTTAAAATGGAGATCGTCAGTAAAAAGCACTGTTCCTGATGCCGACTGTGACCCTGACCATCAGCATCCATCTCTTCAACTAAGAATGAAACTATCATAATGTAGAGGGACTCCTCCATCAGCAAGAAGGTTATAGCAAAAGGATGAAATTCATATTTTTAGGAATCAAATCCAAGAAAAACTGCCGACCGATCGGTCAGATAATACGAGAGCTGCAGAGAAATGGAAATTGTTGAAGGAAACATTAGTTAAACGCCTCAGGAAGTAGTAAAGAATAGCAAAAAATGAAGAATGAAATAACTGGAGTACTAACGAAAACGTAGAAATAATTGACGGAAAGGAAGTACTGAAAATGAGACGATTACAGGGAATTCTACAGCACCGTAAGTTACCGGCGTTAACACGGAGGAGCTGCCCAAGAGACAAAAATCATTACATCATTGGAACACGTAAGAGAATTGAGAAACCCTGGGACTGCAATGAGATCAGGTGGATGTTCCAACTAGGGTGCAGGAAACAGTAGCACAGTCATTAACAATATTTTTTTCATTCGTCATTACTAGATGGGCAGTCTGTTAGTAAAAGGGTGAATGGCCATCAGACTACGATGCACAAATTTTAACAATAAAAGGCTTTTGTATTGAAACAAGTGTCACACATAATTACAAACTATGTAGGAAAGTTAATATAACAGCAATAGTGAGTTTTTTAAACCTTGTCAAGGAACAAGAGTGTCAGGGTTTCTATAGTGTCGATAACATAGATGACAAATATAATGCTTTTCTTAACACATTTCTCATGCACTTTCAGAGTTGCTTTCCATTACAGCGTTTTAAACGGGGCACTAGCAGTAATAGGCAGCCTGGGTGGCTGAATAGTGGGCAAGGATATCATGTAGAACAGAGAGAGAATGATATCAAAATGTTGGAAGTAGTCACAATCAAGCTACAGTATCCCATTACAAACAGTATTGTAAGTAGCTTAAAAATGTTATTAGGAACGCAAAGAGTAGTGGCATGCAAATAGAATAGTTAATTCACAGGATAAAATTAAAACCGTGTGGTCAATTGTGAAGAAGTGCCTGGTCAGCAGCACAAGGTCGACCATATAAAGTCAGTTCGTAGTAAAAATATTTCTGTGGTGTCACCGCCAGACACCACACTTGCTAGGTGGTAGTCCTTAAATCCGCCGCGGTCCGGTAGTATACGTCGGACCCGCGTGTCGCCACTATCAGTGATTGCAGACCGAGCGCCGCCACACGGCAGGTCTAGAGAGACTTCCTAGCACTCGCCCAGTTGTACAGCCGACTTTGCTAGCGATGGTTCACTGACTTCTACTCTCTCATTTGCCGAGACGATAGTTAGCATAGCCTTCAGCTACTTTATTTGTACGACCTAGCAAGGTGCCATTATCAGTTACTATTGATACTGTGAATCATGTAATGTCAAGAGCTACGTTCATCATTAATGGATTAAAGTTAAGTATTCCACCAGCTACGTCCGTTGTTTCTAAATTCTAATTCCCTTGTCATGTTCCAGACCACACGCCAGCCTGCGTGAGCTAAAACGCGTGCATTTCGGCCTCCTTTAGTAACACGGCGTTAGTTCTCCTGCCAACCACAACAATTCCTGTTACTGATAAATCAGATATATGTAGAGTATTTAACAATCATTTTCTGAGTACTGCTGGTGAATTAATTAAAAATTTAGTTTCTACAGGGAATCATGTTACTTTCTTGGCAAATGCCAGTCCATGATTGATGTCTGAAATACTCCTCTGTGATACAGACAAGGGGTAGCTTGAGTTAATAAATAATTAAATCACTGAAGACTGAGAACTCTCATGGATATGATGGAGTGCCTAGCAGAATATTGGAACTACTGTGCTGCACTTGTTAGCCACTTACTCAGCCATATTCGTAATTTTTCCTTTACGAATGGTCAGTTTTCTGAACGATTAAAGTACTCAGTAGTCAAGTCGCTTTATAAAAATGGAGAAAAGGATAATGGAGAAAATTTTAGACCTATTTATAAGACCTCAGTGTTTGCTAAAGTTATTGAAAAGGAACAGTTGTGCTTTAGAAGTCGTTTAACAATTGAAAATGCTATATTCTCTTTTCTCTGTGACGAATTGGATGGGTTGAACAGAAGGTTTCAAACGCTAGACATATTTTTTTTTTAATTTAACTAAAGCGTTTGATTGTGTTGAGCACAAAATATTACTCCAGAAGTTGGACCATTACAGAATACGGGGAGTAACTCACAATTGGTTCACCTCTTACTTTAGCAACAGACAACAAAAGGTCACTATTCACAATGTTGAGAATGGCTGTGATGTGGGGTCTGAGTGGGGTACGATCAAATGGGGGTCGGGGAGGGGGGGAGGGACGCCCCCAGGGATCAGTGTTGGGCCCACTCCGGTTCCTTGTTTATATAAATGACATGTCCTCCAGTATTATGGGTACTCTAAAATATTTCTGTTTGCTGATGGCACTAGCTTGGAAGTAAAGGATGTTGTGTGCAACATTGGTCCAGTTTCAAATACTGCAGTTCATGGCCTATGTTCATGGCTTGTAGAAAATAAACTAACGCTAAATCACAGTAAGACTCAGTTTTTACTGTTTCTAGCACTCAATTCAGAAAAAAACTGACGTTTTAATTTTGCAGAATGGGCATATGATTAGTGAAACTGAATAGTTCAAATGTCTAAGTGTTCAGATAGTTAAAAAACTGACATGGAAAGGCCACGTTCAGCTTCTTGTTCACAGACTTAATGCTGCCATTTTTACTATTCTAACGGTATCTGAAGTGAGTGATCGCTCGACACGACAATAAGTCTACTTTGCTTATTTTCATTCGCTTATGTCGTATCGTATTATATTTTGGGGTAACTCTTCCAATTCTAAAAGGATAATTTTGGCTAAGAAACGGGCGTTCGGGCAATAAGTGGTGTAAGTTCATTAACCTCTTGTCGACCCCTTTTCACGAGTCTGGGTATTGACCTATCAATATATATATTCCATATTGTCATTTCGTGTTACCAATACTAGCTTATTCCCAAGGAAAAGAATGTTCGGCAAAAATCAAACCAGCATTTCGATCGGAATTCCTTATCTCTTTTGCAGAAAGGTGTGCAGTATACTGCTACATCCATTTTCAATAAGATACGGCTTGAATTCCAAAATCTTAGCAGCAATCCGCGCGCTTTCAAATCGAAACTGAAGTTTCCTGATGGGTCACTCCTTCTATTCTGTCAAGGAGTTCCTAGAAAAATTAAGCTGATTCTTGTTGTTATCAGGAGAAAGAAAACTGGCGTTCTACGGATCGGAGCGTGGAATTTTAGATCCCTTAATCGGGCAGGTAGATTAGAAAATTTAAAAAGGGAAATGGAAAGGTTAAAGTTAGATGCAGTTATAAGAGTTGAGGGGCATGAAAGGGAAGCCGTGGTTGGGAAGGGAGTGAGACAGGGTTGTAGGCTCTCCCCGATGTTATTTAGTCTGTATACTGAGCAAGCTGTGAAGGAAACAAAAGAAAAATTCGGAGTAGATATTAAAATCCATGGAGAAGAAATGAAAACTTTGAAGTTCGCCGATGACATTGTAATTCTGCCAGAATCAGCAACGGACTTGGAAGAGCAGTTGAACGGAATGGATGGTGTCTTGAAGGGAGGATATAAGATGAACATCAACAAAAGCAATACGAGGATAATGGAATGTAGTCGAATTAAGTCGGGTGATGCTGAGGGTATTAGATTAAGAAATGAGACACTTAAAGTAGTAAAGGAGTTTTGCTATTTGGGGAGCAAAATAACTGATGATGGTCGAAGTAGAGAGGATATAAAATGTATACTGGCAATGGGAAGGAAAGCGTTTCTGAAGAAGAGAAATTTCTTAACATCGAGCATACATTTAAGTGTTAGGAAGTCATTTCTGAAAGTATTTGTATAGAGTGTAGCCATGTATGGAAGTGAAATATGGATGATAAATAGTTTAGACAAGAAAAGAATAGAAGCTTTCGAAGTGTGGTGCTACAGAAGAATGCTGAAGGTTAGATAGGTAGATCACATAACTAATGAGGAGGTGTTGAATAGGATTGGGGAGAAGAGAAGTTTGTGGCACAACGTGACTAGAAGAAGGGATCGGTTGGTAGGAAATGTTCTGAGGCATCAAGGGATCACCAATTTAGTGCTGGAGGGCAGAGTGGAGGGTAAAAATCGTAGAGGGAGACCAAGAGATGAATACACCAAACAGATTCAGAAGGATGTACGTTGCAGACGCTTACACAGGATAGAGTAGCATCAAACCAGTCTCAGGACTGAAGACCACAACAACAACAACTTGTTGTATTGTTGATTGCGTTCACTTAAACGTATGGAGTAACTTTTTTCTGGTTCATAAACATTTTATTTTTATCTGTTATTAGTTTTATATTGCAATTTCATTTGCTGACATGTTCCATGAACTTGGAAATTCGCTCCTCGATTTGGTCCTACGGAACTTGACGTGTAAATAAGTAAACGGGGAGGAGGTGACAGTGGTACACATAGCACTTTCCACCACACACCTTATGGTGACTTACGGAGTATAGACGTAGATGTAGACTTGAGGACCGTACACACGCACCAGTTCATCTGTCGGTCGACCGATCAATTTCACTATAGCCTACGTATGTCCGGACCGGCGCCACTCAGTGATTACAGCGCTGCCCTGTTCCTGTCGCTGGTTTTTCATCGTTTATCTTATGTTCAGTGGGGCTGTGTTCCACGAGATGCCGCGTGGTGTCACCCAGACACTAGGACGGCATTTGTTTGGGCTGTTTTAAAGCTAACAAGGCCAAGAAACGTCGAGAGAAAGCTGTGGGAAACTAAGAAATTGTGTTACTTGAATAGCGCGGAGCCCATGGTTTTCGTAATTATTCAAGAGTATATGAAATATGATTTTTGAAGCTACTGAATGTCGTCACGCCATTTCTGAAGAAAAAGAATACAATCATGAGGAGTCTCAAAGTTACGGATTTTAGCCACTGGTAGAAGTTAGGACCTCAGATTCAGTGCAGTTGTATTCTCCCAACGTTATTACCTAAAACGATTCCTGAAATCGGAAGCGTGATTTATAGTTGCGTGAGTAAATACATCTTGGTAGAGCAAACTAAATGAAAGAAATGATTTCTTAATCTCTATAACTTTAAGAAACTCGTTTCGAATTAGAAGAGAAAAGTATGTAAATTCTGGTGGCGCATATCATCTAATAACTACATTAACATATATATAAGAATGAAGCACTAAGCAACTGTTAGAACCGTAAAATAAATCCTATACTTTGCTGTTAATAGTAGGCGTGACGATAGGCTGAATCTTATTTAACACTTGTAACAACGAAGCAAGAATATTTTATGAATGAAAGTCCATAGACGGTCTGTATTTCGATTTTTAGGTTTTACTTCCGATACGAATCGGAAATGAAATCTAAAATCTAATCTGTGCGTATTTTGGTTTTTCGGTTTCATTCCCGATGAATTAAAAATATGGGTGCTACAGTCAGGAACCGCGCGACTGCTACGGTCGCAGGTTCGAATCCTGCCTCGGGCATCGGTGTGTGTGCTGTCCTTAGGTTAGTTAGGTTTAAGTGGTTCTAAGTTCTAGGAGACTGATGACCTCAGAAGTTAAGTCCCATAGTGCTCAGAGCCATTTGAACCAATTAAAAATATAATCTCTTCCTGTTTCGGATCTTCCGTTTCATTTTCAATAAATGTCCTAAATATGCATTAAAAACCAAAATACAGACAGTCTATGCACATTCATTCATAAAAATGTGATGTTATTGACTCCGTGTGCCACGTGAAACCTTTATGGATTCGTTGAAAACGAAACAGGTGTTTCACTTCTTGCATCTCTGTTGCTATACGTCTCGCACGACGAGTCCCACAAACATCTGGAGACTTTAAATTTCTCCAACAACTGTATTATCCAATGGTCTGAAGAAAATAAACCTTTTTAAACTATACATGTGGCTGGTAGCTGTTTTTTATAAATTATAAACCTTGTATTATCCAAGTTTCATCCACCTTGCACTCTGTCATGTTCCCGTATTTGAGTACGGTGTAGAGCGCGTTGTCGCGGTTCGCCCCCCCCCCCCCCCCCCCCCCATCGCCCCGTCGGAGGTTCGAGTCCTCTCTCGGGCATGGGTGTGTGCGTTGTCCTTAGCGTAAGTTAGATTAAGTAGTGCGTAAGTCTAGGGACCGATGACGTCAGCAGTTTGGTACCATAGTCCTTACAACAAATTTCCAAAATTTGTTCCGTATTTGAACAGCTTTTAATTCCCAGCGCAGTGACAGAAAACGATCTTTTGTCTGTTGGTTGGACCGACAATGCAACACACTGCACAACTTGTTGGATGAAGTCGTGAGGTCGGCATTCGGATGCTTAGAGTCAACCCACCTCTCGACACTAAAACTCAGTCGTTCGGTTGGCCAAACTGTTTAAACATGACCAATTTGTCGGTCGGTGAGTCGATCGGTTGGTGCGTGTATAGGGCCATTCAATCTACGCATTTGATTACGTTTACAGGAATATAGCGCAGAGACGTACATCGTCACAAATGCAGTCCAGTTCATCAGTTCCGCACCCTACACATTCTAAAAGCCACCTGTGGAAATCCGCTCCATGTTTACTCTGGTCCTGCGACAGCCTGGGCCAACAGTCACGTAATGCTGGCGCTTGATCTCGGCCACTTTTCGCTGGGCTGCTGGGGAGATAAATCACCCTTCAGGCTGGCATAAGAGCACGCGGTACCCGTGCGAAGAGATCCGGATACGTGAGCGGCGCGGCCGTGCTAGCCGCATAAACTTCTGAACAAACAGGTCGGCCGCGGCCTGCCTCGTGCTCACACACGCACGCACACTAATATGCAATATCCTGCTGGCAAACGGCATCGTGTACCGGTTCCTCGGCTGTAACTCTTCGGCACTATCTCAGTCCCCTATGCCAGCAGCGCTGCTGCGGCTAAGTATTAACTGGGGCCGTTTACCTATTTCAGAAAGTCTGTCGTCGCCACTCACGGACCGTTCTGGAACAAATTTAGGGCCCCTGCGCGCGAAAATGCGCAGCAGTTCTGCCAAGTGGCGTACCGTATTTAACTTATAATGAGCAAACTGTGAGAGCCGAACCGGGCTTCGCACTCCATTACATTTTTGTTATCTTTATCCCGGAGAGGAACTGCTTACCGGCTGGGAGTGAACTATACTTTGTATTAACTACTGTATATGACTACCGTTTGCGGAAAGCAACAACGCTTCATCAAATTTCCATCCGTCCCTTCAACCTCACATTACAGTCACTGTTGATCTATCGTAAGCAGGCCGGTGTGGCCGAGCGGTTCTAGGCGCTTCATTCCGGAACCGCTCTGCTGCTACGGTCGCCGGTTCGAATCCTGCCTCGGGCATGGATGTGTGTGATGTCCTTAGGTTAGTTAGGTTTAGGTAGTTTTAAGTCTAGGGGTCTGATGACCTCAGATGTTAAGTCCCATAGTACTCACAGCCATTCGAACCCTCGTGGACAGGGGACATCAACTGGTTAAGTAACTGCCAGTATCAATGAAATTCTGCAACAGCTCCGTGACTAAGATGTTATTTTACTTTATTTTGGCGATAACCAGTTTCGGCATGCCGGTATTCCATTTTCAGGCCCCTGTATAATAAAAGATGATTATAACGTTTGGTTAGTGGTGCGCTCAACTATGCGGTTATCAGCGCCCATACAAATTCCCACCCTTTCCTCAGTCCAATCTTGCCGCGTGCGTGAATGATAATGAAATGATGAGAACAAGATAAACTCTCAGTCATCTCAAGAAAGGTGAAAATCTCCGGCCCCGCCGGGATTCGAACCCGGGACCCCGTGCTCGGGAAGCGAAACTGCGACCGCGAAACCACTACTTGCGGACTGCAGCAAAAGAGTATATATGTAGTGTATATTACGGTAAGCAAGCTTACAGGGACAGGTGATCTTAAAAGCGGTTAAAGCTAAAAAATGAAAGAAGTGGCGTTAAAAAAATTTCTGACAAGGGAACCTCCCCATCGCACCCCCCTCAGATTTAGTTATAAGTTGGCACAGTGGATAGCCCTTGAAAAACTGAACAAATATCAATCGAGAAAACAGGAAGAAGTTGTGTGGAACTATGAAAAAAATAAGCAAAATATACAAACTGAGGAGTCCATGCACAAGATAAGCAACATACAGGATAATGTGAGCTCAGGAGCGCCGTGGTCCCATGGTTAGCGTGAGCAGCTGCGGAGCGAGAGGTCCTTGGTTTAAGTCTTCCCTCGAGTGAGAAGTTTAATTTTTTTTATTTTCAGACAATTATTATCTGTCCGTCCGTCCGTCCGACGCACTACAGCGCAAAAACGTTAAAAACATATGTTTTGACAGAGGACAGGGAAAACTGTGCGACTGTGAAACTGTTGCATTCATTTGTTCATGGGATAAACTCTTATGTTTTCATCACTTTTTTGGGAGTGATTATCACATCCACAAGAAAACCTAAATCGGGCAAGGTAGAAGAATCTTTTTACCCATTCGCCAAGTGTACAAGTTAGGTGGGTCGACAACATATTCCTGTCATGTGACGCAATTGCCGTCACCAGTTTCGTATAGAATATATCTGACGTGTTTTCCTGTGGAGGAATCGGTTGACCTATGACCTTGCGATCAAATCTTTTCAGTTCCCATTGGAGAGGCACGTCCTTTCGTCTACTAATCGAACGGTTTTGCGGTGCGGTCGCAAAACACAGACACTAAACACAGAGACGTCAATGAACGAACAGACAGATCATAACTTTGCGAAAATAAAGAAAGTAAACTTTTCACTCGAGGGAAAACTTGAACCGCGGACATCTCGTTCCGCAGCTGCTCACGCCAACAACGGGACCACGACGCTCTTGAGCTTACACCCTTTTGTATGTTGCTTATCTTGCGCATGGACTTCTCAGTTTGTATATTTTGATTATTTTGTTCATAGTTCCACACAACTTCTTTCTGTTTTCTCGATTGATCTGTGTCCAGTTTTTCAAGGCCTATCCACTGTGCCAACTTATAACTAAATCTGAGAGGGGTGCGATGGGGAGGTTCCTTTGTGAGTACATCTAGCACAATAGACTAAAACATGTATACATATTTATTAGTCATAAAACACCATGGATTTACAAGGGAACATACAGAAGCATTAAAAGGATCGGAGCTAGAAAGAATACAATCAGGACCTCAGCTGAGAAAAAGCTTGTCTTCTTTATTTAAAAATCCTATATAAATATTATAGATGAGGAAATTCCTAATAGCTATGAGGACTTATTTCCACACAGTAATCTATGAAGAACAGTAATATGCATGGCCTAGGCACTGCCACAACTGGTGATGAAATTGGTTGCCACAGCATCAAAAAACAACTTGACGCAAAACCCAAAGGCAGTCGGCATGTTAAGAGACAAGCAGTGTGCAAAGAGCACACTAATAATATTAATAATACCTAATGTGCCTAGGTTATATAGCAAATACAAATAATAAGATATGATTTGGTATCCTTTATATCACGTAACAGGCGGTATTACCTCTGTGAAACTAACCAAAAGGATCTCAATTCTTAGTTAAACATGGGGAGTCCTCCAAATTCTCAGCCGACAGTATTACATTATTTCCCTAGGAGTATAAGGAAATACCTTGACGACCTATCTATAGATGAAAAACCTATCTGAATAATAAGTTATAACAAGATAAATTGGGTATGAAAAAAGGTAAAAGGTTAGTGAGTGTGTGAAGATCTGCGTGCCAAAGAGGCACCGATTGTGCTCGAAAAAGAGTTTATTAACTGGAACCATATTACACTGAAGAGCCGAAGAAACTGGTATACCTGCCTAATATCGTGCAGGGCTCCCGAGAGCACGCGGAGGTGCCGCAGCATGAGGTGGCATGGACTCGACTAAAGTAGTGCTGGTGGGAACTGACACCATGAATCCTGCAGGGCTAACACAAAGCCGTAATAGTGCGAGGGGGTGGAGAGCTCTTCCGAACAGCACGTTGCAAGGTATTGCAGATATGCTCAGTAACGTTAATGTCCGGGGAGTTTGGGGTCAGCGGAAGTGTTTAAACTGAGAAGAGTGTTCCTGTAGCATTTGTGGACGTGTGAGGAGTAGCATTGTCCAACTGGAAGTGACCAAGTCCACAATGCACAATGGACATGAATGAATGCAGGTGACCAGACAGGACGCTTACTTACGATTCACCTGTCAGAGTCGTATCTAGACGTATCAGGGGCCCCATATCACTCCAACTGCACACGTCCAACACCATTACAGAGCCTCCAACAGCTTGAACAGCCTCCTGCTAACATGCAGCTTCCAAGGATTCATGAGACTGTCTCCACATCCGCACACGCCCATCCGTTCGATACAATTTGAAACGAGACTCGTCCGATCAGGCAACAAGATTCCTGTTATAAACAGTCCAATATCGGTGCTAAGGTTTAAAGCTTTGTGTCGTGCAGTCATCAAGGATACATGAGTGGGCCTTCGACTCAGAAAGCACATATCGATGATGTTTCGTTGAATGGTTCATACGCTGACGCTTATTAATGGCCCAGCATTGAAATATGCAGAAATTTGCGGAAGGGTTGCCCTTCTGTTACGTTGAACGATTCTCTTCAGTCACCGTTGGTCCCGTTCTTGCAGGTTTTTGCGGCCGCATCGATGTCGGGGATTTGATGTTTTACCGCATTCCTGATATTCACGGTATACTCGTAATATGGTGGTACGGGAAAATCCCCACTTCATTGCTACCTCGGAGACGCCGTGTCCCATCGCTTGTGCACCGACTGTAACACCACGTCCAAACGCACTTAAATCTTGATAACCTGCCATTATAGCAACAGCAACCGATCTAATAACTGCGCCAGCCACTTGTTGTCTCATATAGGCGTCGTCGACCGCATCGCCATGTTCTGCCTGTTTACATATCTTTGTATTTGAATACGTATGCCTATAACAGTTTCTTTGGCCCTTCATTGTGTGAAGAATTACATCGTGGCAGTGCAGAGTCCATTTTAATCTACTTATTAACCAACGTAAAGGAATCAAGCTGTTGCTACATTCGTGGTAACTGGAATACGTAGTCGTAGAAAAATTATACTTTCGATGGTAAATCTTTTCTCTTCTTGTAGCTGGCCATAGCGCGTCATGAAAAAGTAAATGGAGTTTAGCCTCACTATTTATTTTACTTTTTTATTACATGTATACGACGCTCTGGACTACCAAATCTAAAACTGCAGACTGTCGTCTTGCAGAATTATGGACAGTTTTCTGCCAGTGAACCATAACAGACAAGTTGCTTAATACTATATAGCCACTGACGTATTCAAAGAGTGTTCGCAATATTGCAACTGACTCGCTGAAAAATATTTGTGCTCAGTTGTATTTATTGTGGGCTCTCGGCCTTGTAGAACTTTTTAAAAAATTTCATATTCGACATTGACTGGACACGCAATAATTTTCAAGTGATTACAGGTGCTATCTATAACATAATGACGATGTATGTGACGAAGGCAGACACGAGACATACAGGCTCACGTCGTTTTTATTGTATTTGTTAATGCCGACTACTGCTGCGTTTTCAGTTGCCTGTGTCTTCCTACACTTGTCAGTACCCCAATCGTTGTTCCTGCTCACCACATACTGAGACTTGGTCTCATGATGATGTAGGTGTGATTGAGACCGGTTACCACTGACATGTGATTTCTAATTTTTTTAAAAAGGTTTGCGATCGCTAGTTTTTCCAAAAACGCTGAAAAATACAGGGTGTCCCAATCAAAAATCCCTGCTTTCAAGGACCCAGGACATTGAAAAATGCACCACATTATCGAGCATCTCAAAGAAGTTATATTCTCGCGTCAGAAGCTACAAGTGTCGTCACCTGAGTGCAGAATGGTCGCATGAAGTGAAAATGGCGGTGCGAAGAAATTATTTTCGCGCGTATGAATGTGGTCCACCTGATGTGAAAACAGTTAAGGAATGGTACAGGAAGTTTCTAGCAACGGGAAGTGTTCTGAAACATTTTGGCGGTGCATGTTGCGGAGTTTCAGAAGAGACAGCGGAAGAGTTCAGACAAACGCATTTCAGCAGCCCACGTAAGTCAATTCCTGAAACACCGTGATAACCTGATGTACCAAGATCAACATTGCATCGTGGCTCAAAATGGTTCAAATGGCTCTGAGCACTATGCGACTCAACTTCTGAGATAATCAGTCGCCTAGAACTTAGAACTAATTAAACCTAACTAACCTAAGGACATCACACACATCCATGCCCGAGGCAGGATTCGAACCTGCGGGCGTAGCGGTCGCTCGGTTCTAGACTGTAGCGCCTAGAACCGCACGGCCACTCCGGCCGGCAACATTGCATCGTGTTTCACCAGCGTCTTCGTATGCGTGCTTACAAAGTAGATATTGTGCAACAGTGACCCCGAACGAGAAACTATACTGACAACAATTTGCTGCGGATGTGCTGCAGTGTATTGATACGAATGCCAGCTTCCTGAAAAGATGTTTATTCTCAGATGAAGCAATCTTTCGTCTATCAGGAAAGGTTAATAGGCATAATGTTACGACATGGTGTTCGCAAAATCCGCTCGTTATCATTGAACATGTTTGCGATAGCCGGAAACTAAACGTCTGGTGCGGGCTAATAGACGACAGGATTGTTGGACCTTTCTTCTTTGTGGAACAAACAGTGAATGGGTCAGTGTATCTTGACATGTTGGAGCAGTTTGTGGACCGTTAGAAACAAGACTTGCAACCGAACATAATTTTTCAACAGGATGGAGCTCCACCGCATTGGTCAACGGCCGTTCGCAAGTTCCTGTATAGGAAATTTCCCAATCATTGGGCCGGCCGCAGTGACCGAGCGGTTCCAGGCGCTGCAGTCCGGAACCGCGCGACTGCTACGGTCGCAGGTTCGAATCATACCACAGGCATGGATGTGTGTAATGTCCTTAGGTCAGTCAAGTTTAAGTAGTTTTAAGTTATAGGGGAGTGATGACCTCAAATGTTACGCCCCTTGTTCTAGAGCCATTTGAACCAGTTGAACCAATCATTGGATCGGACGCAGAAGACCCATTGCCTGGCCACCATGTTCACCCAGCATTATCCCGCTTGATTTCTTCATGTGGGGATTCGTGAAGGACCGCGTGTATGCGATCAAAGTGGACGATATTCCTACATTGCGACATCGTATCACTAATGCAGTTGCAACAATAACAGAGGAAACGTTACAAAGAACTTGGCAAGAAATTGAATATAGCCTTGATATTCTTCGTGCTACAAATTGTTCACATCTAGAGGTGTGTTGATAGTAAATAAATAAATTCTTTGAGGTTCCCCACAATGTGGTGAATTTTTCATTGCCGTGTCCACTGTTTTCTTTTTTTCTTGGGTCTTTGAAATCAGGGAGGTTTCAGTGAGACACCCTATACTTTTGAGATATGGATGATTTTTCAGCATCCTGTAGAACATTTTCAATATCATAAATATCTCAGTCTGTTGGGTTCTGCAACTGCTCATACTTACTCAAGAAACGCAGAAAACCCAGGCAAGAGCGAAAAACTTCCATCCGTGTCAGACCGATCCAGAACAGAATATCAAATCACCTGCCGACTGGCGATGTTTGCTGTGATCGTTGTCTCAGAAATCTACTGATACCAGTTTGAATGCTGTTCCATATTTCGACTGGACCAAAGATGGGAATCGTCCTACACGTCGGTCAGGGGTCCTGAAGATGGCATAATATATCACCGAAACTGGTAGCCCAATAAAATAACAATATGGAAAATCAGACGGCTTAAAGATGAGTGATTTGACACTCTGTACTGAACACCCGAAGTCCGGCAACCAACTTGAAAAAATGGATGTACAAAGGCTCGAACCATATAACTTTTTAGCCGCCTAATCACCGTGGCCAAGTGTTGGATGTAGTGCTATGACATCGAGCCAAGGAAGCAAACTAAACCGTGAAAATTGTGCATTCACCACCGCTGAAGAAAGAAGACCCACTTACCAACGGGCCAAGATTACACTCGTACGATGTTAACTGACATGGGAGCATACTATTGAAATCTATGTCATGTCGAACACGAAGTTGTCTAAAGGTGCGTTCATGCTGTTAATCTCGCTGCCCGTTGCACGCCGGCATGGGACGGCGAATATGAATCAAACTCGCTGTGTCTTAACAGTCCATTTAAGCGGCACCATCTCTGCTCGCTACGATCCTAATCAAGCGGCGATGTCAAGCTGGTTTACGTGTCGCTCTGTGAACATCGCCATTATGTCCTGAAACTTGAGCTGTGACCGGCTGCTTCAGGGTCAATTGAACAGTGCCGCATTTGACGCTGCTATCGCTCTGCTCGATATGTAAACTGCCGTAGGGTAATTGGTCCCGGCGGGCCACGAGCAGCGAGGCCGCTGCTTAGGGGCAATTACCACATAGGGCACCGTGTTCCAGTTCTGCTTCGACGGTGCTCGTGTCGTGTCGTGTCATGTCGTGTCGCGTCGCGTGCATTCCCATACACAATTCGGTGTGCGAGCCGTGTTTAGTAGCCAATGGAGCAAATAGACGAGGATGTTCTTGTGGCTCTCGGAAATTATTTATTTTTGTTGAAAAGAAAACAACTGCGGGAAAGAAAGAAATGTAGTCACTGGGTTCACACTCCATTCAAATCTAGAGAAGAAGAGGGAGAATTCCACGCACTGTTTAATAGCGTGCTGATGATGCTGTGAAATTCGGAAATTGTTTTAGACTAATTTTTATTAACTTCAAGCATTTATTGCAAGTCCTTCTTCCTGAGCTTCAGAAAAAACGCATGAAATGGAGAAAGTGGATCTCAGCCGATCAAAGGCTGACAGTAACACTAAGGCAAAAACTTCCAGTAGCACTTACCATTAATTTTGTACATAATTATGTATTATTTATTTATACATCTATCAGTGATTGCTTATTGTTTTGTTCATTCTATTCATTCGTTTCAGTTTACTGGTTTGTTAACATCTTGCTAATGGGGATACTCACATTTTTATGAGCTTCAGCTACAGAATGTCCCCTGCATTACTTCATCAGATCATCAGTTGCACCTATAAGCTCATCTGGAAGCCCCTTGTCGCCTGTTGAAATGCCGCAGTCAACAGAGGCTGCGTGGAAGAAGATTGTGGAGGACTGTGGCGAAATGAAGCAGTTTCCTAAGTGTACAGGTGCTGTCCAAGCAAAACATGCGTTCATGCACAGAGTCCAATGTGAGATGAGACAGGACCAGTGCGTTCTAGAGAGGTTCGTAGCAGTTCAGGCAAAAACCAGAAATAGCTGAATACCCAACGGCCACCAAAGAGCGACGTACCATCGCCTTGATGAAGTTTCCACGTGACGTACTGTCATCTGTCGTCTGTTGTGGAATCGTTCTCACAACAGACAGCCTACAGCACGACAGGCACCTAACATGGACACAGCAGCGACACAGTAGCGTATGTGGAGAAGAGGTACGAGACGGCTATGCAAAATGGACGAGTTCAGTCGCGATTCCATGCTTCATGACACAGTCGGAGCACAGCCGAATCACATTCTGAACACGGTACCCTACGTGGAAGCCAACTCATAACAAAAAAGGTACACGGCTAGCAGCGAGCTGCAGTGTGCCAGCAGCTTAGCTGCAGCATAAACGTATTCTAAGAGGGTGCAATTGCTCCAAGACAACACTTCAGCTCATTCTGAAAAGGGCACAACAGCCTATGTTGTTTCTTTGGCCTATCCAGTTTTGCCTTATCCCGTGTATTCTCCTCAAATTGCACCAAGTGACTTCTTTTTCTCTCTTCAGTTGCAGAAATCATTACGTGGCAGGCCTTTCCAAATTATGAGGATGTGATTTTCGAGGTGGAATGTTTCCTGAAGAAGCAATATGTAGAATTCTGCAACGGACGTCTTCGCAAGTCATCCATCTTTGTAAAACATATGTCGCTTTGAATGATAAATGTGTAGAGGAAGTTCCATGACCGCAACTAGATTTGTACAGCTTTACGACTTCCCAACGTCATCTCCTTGTCACCAGAACACACAAACCATTTTGTGTGAACTTGTAAACTTCATATACACTGCTGTGCGAAACTTAAGGACGAAAGTAGCTTTCTCATGACGTGTCGCTGCCGAGTACCATAACTCGATGAAAATTTGGAACCTGCGGCACTCTAGTACAGGTCATGTTAGACAATATTCCTGGGTGTAATTGTTAAGTGTACCCATCTCTTTCGCCATATGAGGGTACGTCTAGCATTAACGAACATGATCTTTTGGTGCTCCAGGTGTCTTCGTGTGAGGGACCATGGTCGTTTTGGTGAAGAAGAATGATGTCGGTAGGAACCAAAATTACTTCTACTGTGTAAGTCGACAACGCACCATTTTTAAACTACTGAAACGTGACGCCACGCGCTTCGATTGGCCGTGGGATTGCACTGTTGCTCTTCGTAAGTTGACTGGTCAGCGCTATGGTTGTCGGTTCACACAAAAAAAAGTCCCTCGCCCCGTCATGGCCCCAGTGTGCTACGCACATCTGTCGAACAGGACTAGTTGTTTGTCTCTACCTCACGTCAGAGGCGTTCACACGTAAGCTTCGCTTCGGAGCACACACACGTCACCTGCGATTCAGTCGTACAGTAAGCACAGTGGCACAGTATTCGTCTGAAGAACTGCGAGACATGGTTTTTGTTTATGACTACCCGACAGTAATGCGCATGTAGCTCGACAGTTGTGTTTGGAACGGTAACCAGCAAGATGCAACCCACACCCACAAATGTATAAAGCAATTTACGGGCGACTTGGCGAAACAGGATCGTTAGCGGGATATCATGGAAGACCTCGAACACGATAGGATGCTTCATTTGAAGAGACTGTTCTCGAGCGCTTCAAGGGGGGACGTATAACAAGTACTAAAGTTTCCAGAATGAGATTTTCACTCTCCCGAATTCGAGTCTTGGTCAGGCACACAGTTTTAATCTGCTAGGTTGAAGTACTTGAGCTGTTAGACACTACGTGCGGCTCACTCATTGGTTGGTGTCGGAGATTTTTAGGTATGATGGACAGCATCTGTTTAGTTTCCGCACTGTGGAAGACCTAAATCCTGTGGCAGACTATGAACACAGGCTAGGGTTTCGCCGGTTTCTGCGACGTGTTGCACCAGATCCTGACTTCCGCGCCATTCTGTTGTTTGCCGAGGAGTGCACCTTCCATCGGGATGACATTTACAACACTCGAAACGTTCATTACTGTGCAAGGGGAAATGCTCACACCACGTACGACCACGGGCACCAGGAACGATTTGGGCAGGCATTGTGGCTGCCCATCTGATTGGGCCAGTCCATCTACCTCCTAGACTTACCATGGCAAATTACCTACACTTTTTGCAAGAAACTCTACTCCGCTGGCTCGATGTTCCCCTGCACGAATGGCTACCTATGGGGTTGTAGCATGACGGGGCGCCCACACATAACGGTCATGCTACCATCTAGAAACGAAGAAGAATTAATGGATCGTATTCACCTTACTGCCAATCACATCAAGGCAATGCCGTTCGACGTTACCAAGCTCGTGTCGCGTCAGAGGGTCGCCAGTTCGAGTAGCTGCTTCAAGTAAATAATGTCCTAGCTACAAAAAAGGCCCTTTTCAGGGCCGACACAATTTGTAAAGACTTTCTGTACGCGAACTAACAGCTGTTGATGGCTTTGTCCCCGGTGCATCTTATTACGAAACTCCAAAGGATGTATCGGGAGTCTGGCGAATTCGCCCCCAGGCTCCCAGAGTGGAAGGCTGGCGCGCTACCACCGAGAGTGCGAGCCGCTTTGAATACATCGCGATCTCCAGCAGGCAAAGCATTCGCAGTCGGGTGTTGTCCAGGGCATCTGGCAACACGGCAATCCCGCGGCCAATCGGAACGCATGGCGCCAAGTTACCGTAGTTTACAAATTGTACATTGTCGACCTAGACAACATTAGTAATTTTGGTTCTTATTGGCATCAGTTGCCCAGGGTTACAATTTCATGACACAATTTCTTCGCCGGCCTCGGTGGTCTAGCGGTTCTAGGCGCTCAGTCCGGAACCGCGCGACTGCTACGGTCGCAGTTTCGAATCCCGCCTCGGGCATGGATGTGTGTGATGTCCTTAGGTTAGTTAGGTTTAAGTAGTTCTAAGTTCTAGGGGACTGATGGTCACAGATGTTAAGCCCCATAGTGCTCAGAACCATTTGAACCATTTGAACAATTTCTCCACCATATATATATAACTCTGCATAGCTGATGTCAGTAAGAACCACACGTGGGGTGTCCCATTGTTCTGCAGCAACTACCCACGTCCCTCGGAATGCACAAAAGACATGAATGGATGCACGTGATCAGACAGGATGCTTACGTACGTTTCACGGGTCAGACTCGTATCTAGACGTATCAGGGGTCCCATATAAGTCCACGTGCACACGTCCCATACCATTACAGAGCCTCCACCAGCTTGCACAGTTCCCTGCTGACATTCAAAAACCATGGATTCATGAGATTATCTCCACATCCGTACACCTCCATCCGCTTGATACAATTTGAAACGAGACTCGTCTGACCAAGCACCATGATTCCAGCCATCAACAGTCCAATGTCGATGCTGACAGGGCCAGGTAAGGTGCAAAGCTTTGTGTTGTGCAGTCATCAATGATACACGTGTGGGCCTTCGACTCAGAAAGCCTATATCGATGTTGGTTGAATGGTTCACTCGCTGACACTTGTTGATGGACCAGCACTGAAATCTGCTCCAATATGCGGAGGGGTTGCACTTCTGTGACGTTCAACGATTATCTTCAATAGTCGATGGCTTCGTTCTTGCAGGATCTTTTTCCTCCCGGAGCGATGTCGAAGATTTGATGTTTTACCGGCTTCTTGATAGTCACGCTACACTCGTGAAATGGTCGTATGGGAAAACTTTTCTTTGCTACCTCGGAGATATTGTGTCCCATCGCTGGTATGCCGAGTAGAACACTACATTCAAATTGACTTAAATCTTGTTAAACTGCCGTTGTAGCAGCAGTAACCGATCTAACAACTGCGCCAGGTACTTGTTGTCTTATACAGGAGTTGCCGACGGCACCGCAGTATACTACCTTTTTACATATATCTGCATTTAAATACGCATGCCCATATCAGTTTCTTTGGCACTTCAGTGAAGAAATGCATACTGACTGTAAATCTTTATTTTAAGACATATAGAGACCTTGATTTTTAGAAGCATATTTAGTTTAAGGAAGTCATTCCACTTTAAGACTTTTATCCATTGTGGATGTGGAACACTGCGACTGTGGTGTGAAAAGGTTTTCAGAAATTACTTCAACCGAAAACCATTCCACTTTAGTTTTTCGTAGCAGTTAATTTCTTTCGTCATTACTATGGAAATGGAAGAGGATGTAGATGAAGATGAAATTGGAGATACGATACTGCGTGAAGAGTTTGACAGAGCACTGAAAGACATGAGTCGAAACAAGGCCCCCGGAGTAGACAACATTCCATTAGAACTACTGACAGCCTTCGCAGAGCCAGTCCTGCCAAAACTCTACAATCTGGTGAGCAAAACGAATGGGACAGGCGAAATACCCTCAGACTTCAAGAACAATATAATAATTCCAATCCCAAAGAAAGCAGGTGTTGACAGATGTGAAAATTACCGAACTATCAGTTTGAAACGTGCCCTTCGTGAAATTTACACACGATTGTGCTTAAACTGACACACAATATTTTTAGCGCAACGCACTCTGACTTCCAAAAATCCCTACGAAAGAATGGCCCTGACTAACATTAACCTATACGTTTCACAAATCACTTACCTCACAAAAATCTTCGTTACTCAAGCTACTGCAATAAAGCGAGCGCCACTACTGCCAGCTAGATAAAAGATTCAAACTACGGAAGGCACTAACTACTGATAGGCACAGTTAGCAAATGAAAGATTTTAATAGAGAACAAACAATGTATTTACCTTTATAGTCATAATATATATATCAGTTCATGACACCAATTCTTACAAATTTCAAAACTCCGCCATCTCTCTCCCCACGTCCACCACTGCTGGCGGCTGTTAGCATCCAGCTGCCCAACACTACAATGGCGAGTATTACAACAATGCCAACCAGCTACTGACTGCACACGGTACAGCCAGTGATTTTCATACAGAGCACTACGTGGCGGCGGCGTTACCAATAAAAAAACCTAAACAGCCTACTTACATAGCCCCCATGCTCCCCACAAAAAATTTTACAAATTGTTTTGGGCAGTGGCCAATACAGATTTGAAATTTTTTTTGATAATTATGATTACAATAACAAAGAAATCAAATGCACACACTTATTGATACAATGTTGGTCAAAAGCTAAAATTTTCTCACAGTCCATATAGACAGTCCTGATCATTCATCACAGTAAAATTGCAGTGTTTTTCTCAAAGTCTGAGCAATAAAAGAAAATACACACAGAAGTAGTGGATTTCCATGCAGTCTTGAAGAAGTAGTGTTGTCCTTCCAACGGAAAGACAGTGCTGACTCTTGACATGCAGACAGATAATGGGCCACAACAGAGAAAACCCACAGCAGAGTCAGTCGAAGTTTTGAAGAATATTGGTAGGTAGGTCAACACAGAGTAGACCCATTGTAGTCCTAGTAGAGATTACGGTATTGGTGGGCCACCAGAGGTGGAGACCCACTGCAGTCCTTGTAGAAATAATGGTATTGGTTAGTCATCACCCACTCTAGTCCTTGTAGAAATAACGGTATTGGTGGGTCATCAAAGGTGCGCACGCACTGTAGTCCTGGTAGAGACAGCCAGGAGCCATCTGTTGCAACCGTGCAGGTGCACAATCATCATCGAAGAGTCTTGCAGAGAATATAGCAAGTCCATAAACCACCACTTGTCCACTCACAAAGAATTTGTTTGAAGTGTCCTTAGAACCAGCAATGCTGTTGTCCAGTCCCTTGCTGAATTATTAACACACGTGCAAACACTATCAGTCCCTACTTCTCACATATTGTCCATATACTATGACCAACAGAAATTTGTGCAGTGAAATGTAATTTACAAGTTACTTAATTTGATGAACTGGTGTCAATTACAATTTTATAACATAAGAAAACAATAACAAAGGTACAAAATACATCTTTAAAGAACATAACACTATAGATAACATTTGCAGTAGTACAGGCTTTACAAAAGAATCGAAATAGCAAATACATCAGTGTTACAAAAATTACGACATAGGTACATACATAAAAGATTAGAATAACTTTTGAAACATCAACTTCACACATGAGCATTAGAACAGAACAGAATAAATAATGTTTAAACATCTTTACGAAGTAAATAGCATGTTATTAATGCAAATTATATTTGAGGATAACAGTATTTCTCATCATAGTGAATGTAGCTTAGTATTATATGCCATCTCAGTATAGAAGGATACACGAAGACGAAAGGAGAAATCCTGGAAAAAATCTTAGTAAGGGAAGGAGTAAATGTAGTGTTTTTACAAGAAACACATCTGACGAAGGAAACGATTTCGACACTTAAAATCCCTGGTTTTTCTTTGGTTGAATATAAGGGACATGACAAACATGGCCTAGCAACCCTGGTCCAACAAAATCTTACAGGAAATGTGAATACAGACCTAGAACAACCGGAACATGCCATTGGAATCAAAGTGAAAGACCTAACTCTCTTCAATGTGTACAAACCTCCATCTGAACTCTGGCCACTGGATATACTGCCAAAAGCCGAACACCCAGCTGTGTATACTGGCGATTTCAATTCGCATCACACTAAATGGGGTTATTCAGAATGCAATACAGAAGGCGAAAGACTGAGTAACTGGGCTGAAGGAAGAGATCTCCACCTCCTGTACGATCCAAAAGACCGAGCGACCTTTTCATCAGCAGCATGGGGATCACAAACAACACCTGACCTGACATTCGTTACAATGGGAGCAACAGGAGACGTGCTCCAAGCGCAAAGAAGGGTATTACCAAAGTTCTCTAGAAGCCAACACCGACCTGTGATCGTCGAAGTGGGACTGTCAATTCCTGTCATACAAAGCCCTCCAATCTCAAGATGGAATCTAAAACATGCTGACTGGGAGACATTTCAGACGCTTACAGAGAGAACAGTGAACCGTATCCCACCTATACCAGAGAACTATGAGCGGTTCACTACTCTGATATATAAATCTGCACTGAAAAGCATCCCACGCGGTGCGAGGAAAGAATATACTCCGTGCTGGACGCGAGAGTGTGAATCATTATTGGAAGAATACCAGGAGACAGAAAACTATGAGGTCGCGGAACAACTAGTTCAAACAATGAACGAGAAACGCAGGTGTAGATGGATGGAAACGATGGAGAGCATGGATTTCACCCATTCTAGCCACAAGAGCTGGAGTCTGCTAAGAAGATTGGGAGGAGCTACAACCCTACACAGACCACAGACGAGAATGACACCCACCCAGATAGCGCTGCACATAAAACAAACCTCGAAAATCCATCTAAGAACATCTGAAAAGAAGGACTTCGATCATATGATAAAAGAGGTAATGAAGAACAAACAAGAGAACACAGATCTGATAAAAGATGTAGAGTTTCAAGAGATCAATAACGCACTGAAAGGAGTGAAAGCTGGTAAAGCAGCAGGAGTAGATGGAATCCTACCAGAATTCCTTAAAAATCTAGGACCAGCAGGAAGAAACTGGCTAGCAAAACTCTTCTCTCAGTGCATCAAGCAGAACAAACTACCTTCTATATGGAAAGAAGCCAAGGTAGTCGCTGTCCTGAAACCAGGGAAGACTGGAGAAAACCCCAAACATTTTAGACCAATTTCTCTTTTATGCACTGTATATAAATTATTTGACAGAATTCTGATGACCAGACTCTCCCCATATATAGAACCCTCCCTGCCAAAGGAGCAAGCAGGTTTTAGGTCTAAAAGAAATTGTTGTGATCAAGTCCTTGCCCTCACAACCTTTATCGAAAAGGGTTATCAGGATAAGAAGAAAACTGGCGTTGTCCTTTTGGATCTAACCTCAGCATATGATACAGTGTGGAGGGATGGCCTACTTTATAAACTGATGGAAAAAACTCAGAGCAGTCAGACCTATAATCTTATGAAGAACATTCTAACTGGAAGAAAAATTAGAGTTACTCTTAATGGCAGAACCAGCAGATGCGTAGAGCTCAACAAAGGACTCCCACAGGGCTCGGTACTGGCCCCCTTATTGTTTAATTTGTACACTGCAGATATCCCAGAAACAGCGTCCCGTAAGTTTATATACGCGGACGATATGGCAATAGCTTATCAAAGCAAATATTTTGAAACAATAGAGCGGAAATTGAACGAAGACCTAAACCTGCTGCAACTATACTACACCAAATGGCATCTCCAACCAAATCCAGACAAGACAGTAAGTGTAAACATGCATCTCAATAACAGAGCAGCCAAGAGAAAGCTGAACATCTGCATGAATAACCAGACCATTAGACATGAAGACAATCCTCGGTACCTTGGAGTGAAGCTCGACCGATCCCTAACGTACAGAGCCCATCTAGAGGACACAAAACAAAAACTGAAAACTAGAAATGCCATTCTAGCTAAACTCACCGGAATCTCTTGGGGATGTGATGCAAATACCTTGAGAACTTCTGCCTTGGCACTGGTATACAGCGTGGCCGAGTATTGTGCACCTGTATGGGCCAGAAGTGTGCATGTATCAAAAATCGATATTCAGCTTAGAGAAACAATGAGAATAATATCGGGAGCACTTAAACCTACCCCTATAGATTGACTACCCGTACTGTCCAACATAGCACCACCTGAAATCAGAAGAAATCAGCTGCTGTCAAGAGAATATAGCAAAATACTGGCAAATCCAAACCTACCCATACATCAGGACCTGACACCAAAAAACCGCCTGAGATCGAGGTCACCTCTATGGCAAATAGGTGAAGAGGTGTTTCTCTTCGACCCAGAAAATGAATGGAAAAGTTTATGGAGTAGAAGCGAAGTAAAGAACAAAAAACTAGTTACTGACCCAAGCATACAAATAGAGGGCTTTAAGCTTCCCAGAAGAGTGTGGACTACGCTGAACCGTGTGAGGACGGGTGTCGGAAGATGCAGGGAGATGATGACAACATGGGGCCTCGCGAACGATCCTCAGTGCGAATGTGAACTCAATCAATCAATGGCCCACTTGATCGAGTGTACTGTGCATGGTTTTAATGGTGAACTGGAGGATATACATAATCTCACGGACAATGCCATTGAATGGCTAAAAAAAATAAGTCATATAGTATAAAATTTTGTATTTTGTATTATGTAATTAGGTAAAGCTGAATGTCTCATTTTTAATGCTGTAATGTTCAAATTTAATATTTCGCCTTGTAAATGCCGATCGAGTAAATAAATAAAAGTAAATAAATAAAAAGTATTAGAAGAGAAAAAATTCTATGAAACAGTACACAGAGACAGGAAGAAAACAAATACACAAGGGTACACAAACACATTGTGGGATACACAAAAGGAAAGGACAAGATTTGTTTTCAGGGTAACATTTGGTACTGCAGTTCAACCCAAAACTTCATTCTGTAGATCTTCCGTCGTATCTCAACATTTGTTTCCTCCAAAAAAAATTCTATCCAAGCATGCTTTCTGTATTCTTCACATACTCTTTCAAAAATAGTTTTTCTCCACTGTACACTACTTTTTTGGCCAAACCATTTTCTTATAACTTCTCAATGCATTTCTTCCATTTCCTCATAGTTAGATTCTTATATAGTCTACCCCCTCTTAAGCTAACTTAAATCTACTGAGCTCAGATGCTAAACTAAGGGACGAGGCAAACCAGCAGCACAAAACAAATTAATACAAACAGCAATGTCCCAAAAAAATGGAAATTGGTAAAGCAATTGCAATATTACAACTAATATAAGGCGCTGTGCAGCAAACATGAAAAACAAATCCCTAGTAAAACTGGCTTAACAGAGTAATACAAAGTCAAATTCAGTAACATTACGCCTGGCACACAGCAGCAGCAAATGCAATAGCTTATAACTAAACATGACAAAGCTCAAGCAGAAAAAATATTACAGTAATGACAACAATGCAGAAAAGGGAAATGTCTATTCACATATTAATATCTATGTCATTAAAGTGGTGCACCACAAGAAGTTATCCTACCATAAAAATTACCAAGTACTTGAAAAGAAAATTATGTATGCAGTTCCTGTGAAGGGAAGTCTTTTTGTGCTCCTTCGTTTTTTTAAGTACATCGTAAAGTTATTATTTACTGCATCTGTAGGCATAAAATAACTATATTAGTACATCTATTAAATTGTACTTTAATCAATGCTGCAGTGAAGATAGAAACTAGATATTAAACAAAATGAGTAAATAAATATATAAAGCAATCCATATGGCGTTTCTCTCAACTAGCAAGACAATACCCATGTAATGTTTCTCATCGTTTCATTAGTCATTTTAGTAAATATCATAAATTAAGAGCACCACAGTATAATCATATGTTTTCAAGTTTGAGCGTGTCGTATTTGCGATGCTTTCTACAAAGGAATGAATGTCAATAGCGAGGATAATGGCCTCTTTTTTTTCTTTAGAGAACAAACAATGTATTTACCTTTATAGTCATAATATATATATATATATATATATATATATATATATATATATATATATATATATATATATATATATATATATATATATATACACTCCTGGAAATGGAAAAAAGAACACATTGACACCGGTGTGTCAGACCCACCATACTTGCTCCGGACACTGCGAGAGGGCTGTACAAGCAATGATCACACGCACGGCACAGCCGACACACCAGGAACGGCGGTGTTGGCCGTCGAATGGCGCTAGCTGCGCAGCATTTGTGCACCTCCGCCGTCAGTGTCAGCCAGTTTGCCGTGGCATACGGAGCTCCATCGCAGTCTTTAACACTGGTAGCATGCCGCGACAGCGTGGACGTGAACCGTATGTGCAGTTGACGGACTTTGAGCGAGGGCGTATAGTGGGCATGCGGGAAGCCGGGTGGACGTACCGCCGAATTGCTCAACACGTGGGGCGTGATGTCTCCACAGTACATCGATGTTGTCGCCAGTGGTCGGCGGAAGGTGCACTTGCCCGTCGACCTGGGACCGGACCGCAGCGACGCACGGATGCACGCCAAGACCGTAGGATCCTACGCAGTGCCGTAGGGGACCGCACCGCCACTTCCCAGCAAATTAGGGACACTGTTGCTCCTGGGGTATCGGCGAGGACCATTCGCAACCGTCTCCATGAAGCTGGACTACGGTCCCGCACACCGTTAGGCCGTCTTCCGCTCACGCCCCAACATCGTGCAGCCCGCCTCCAGTGGTGACGCGACAGGCGTGAATGGAGGGACGAATGGAGACGTGTCGTCTTCAGCGATGAGAGTCGCTTCTGCCTTGGTGCCAATGATGGTCGTATGCGTGTTTGGCGACGTGCTGGTGAGCGCCACAATCAGGACTGCATACGATCGAGGCACACAGGGCCAACACCCGGCATCATGGTGTGGGGAGTGATCTCCTACACTGGCCGTACACCTCTGGTGATCGTCGAGGGGACACTGAATAGTGCACGGTACATCCAAACCGTCATCGTACCCATCGTTCTACCATTCCTAGACGGGCAAGGGAACATGCTGTTCCAACAGGACAATGCACGTCCGCATGTATCCCGTGCCACCCAACGTGCTCTAGAAGGTGTAAGTCAACTACCCTGGCCAGCAAGATCTCCGGATCTGTCCCCCATTGAGCATGCTTGGGACTGGATGAAGCGTCGTCTCACGCGGTCTGCACGTCCAGCACGAACGCTGGTCCAACTGAGGCGCCAGGTGGAAATGGCATGCAAGCCGTTCCACAGGACTACATCCAGCATCTCTACGATCGTCTCCATGGGAGAATAGCAGCCTGCATTGCTGCGAAAGGTGGATATACACTGTACTAGTGCCGACATTGTGCATGCTCTGTTGCCTGTGTCTATGTGCCTGTGGTTCTGTCAGTGTGATCATGTGATGTATCTGACCCCAGGAATGTGTCAATAAAGTTTCCCCTTCCTGGGACAATGAATTCACGGTGTTCGTATTTCAATTTCCAGGAGTGTATATATATATATATATATATATATATATCAGTTCATGACACCCATTCTTACAAATTTCAAAACTCCGCCATCTCTCTACCCACATCCACCACTGCTGGCGGGTCACCTCCAACTGCGCAACGCTACGCGCTGTTAGCATCCAGCTGCCGCTGCCCAACACTACAATGGCGAGTATTACAACAATGCCAACCAGCCACTGTCTGCACACGGTACAGCCAGTGATTTTCATACAGAGCACTACGTGGCGGCGGAGTTACCAATAAAAAAACCTAAACAGCCTACTTACAAGTTTAATAAGTCGCAGCTGCAAAATACTATCACGAATTCCTACAGACGAATGGAAAAACTAGTAGATGCCGACCTCAGGGAAGATCAGTTTGGATTCCGTAGAAATATTGGAACACGTGAGGCAATACTGACCCTACGACTTATCTTAGAAGAAAGATTAAGGAAAGGCAAACCTACGTTTCTAGCATTTGTAGACTTCGAGAAAGCTTTTGACAATGTTGACTGGAATAGTCTCTTTCAAATTCTAAAGGTGGCAGGGGTAAAATACAGGGAGCGAAAGGCTATTTACAATTTGTACAGAAACCAGATGGCAGTTATAAGAGTCGAGGGACATGAAAGGGAAGCAGTGGTTGGGAAGGGAGTGAGACAGGGTTGTAGTCTCTCCCCGATGTTATTCAATCTATATATTGAGCAAGCAGTGAAGGAAACAAAAGAAAAATTCGGAGTAGGTATTAAAATCCATGGAGAAGAAATAAAAACTTTGAGATTCGCCGATGATATTGTAATTCTGTCAGAGACAGCAAAGGACTTGGAAGAGCTGTTGAACGGAATGGATAGGGTCTTGAAAGGAGGGTATAAGATGAACATCAACAAAAGCAAAACGAAGATAATGGAATGTAATCGAATTAAAACGGGTGATGCTGAGGGAATTAGATTAGGAAATGAGACACTTAAAGTAGTAATGGAGTTTTGCTATTTGGGGAGCAAAATAACTGATGATGGTCGAAGTAGAGAGGATATAAAATGTAGACTGGCAATGGCAACGAAAGTGTTTCTGAAGAAGAGAAATTTGTTAACATCGAGTATAGATTTAAGTGTCAGGAAGTCATTTCTGAAAGTATTTGTATGGAGTGTAGCCATGTATGGAAGTGAAACATGGACGATAAATAGTTTGGACAAGAAGAGAATAGAAGCTTTCGAAATGTGGTGCTACAGAAGAATGTTGAAGATTAGATGGGTAGACCACATAACTAATGAGGAAGCGTTGAATAGGATTGGGGAGAAGAGAAGTTTGTGGCACAACTTGACCAGAAGAAGGGATCGGTTGGTAGGACATGATCTGAGACATCAAGGGATCACCAATTTAGTATTGGTGGGCAGCGTGGAGGGTAAAAATCGTAGAGGGAGACCAAGAGATGAATACACTAAGCAGATTCAGAAGGATGTAGGTTGCAGTAGGTACTGGGAGATGAAGAAGCTTGCACAGGATAGAGTAGCATGGAGAGCTGCATCAAACTAGTCTGAGGACTGAAGACTACAACAACAACATCCAAGTACATGAGCGTCAATAGAAGTATAAGTGGATCGTAACGTGCCTTCGTTTTCTTCTCTGTATACTCTCTCATGCCACATAGATAGTCTCACTCATACCATGAATACTGCACTTTAGCACGAAACCGTTGAACGTTTTCTACCTTTATAATTACTCCAAAGTCTCTTTCAGGTGCTAGGCACACAGCCACAGATTCAGAATCACTCGCCATCACAATGTGTATTTTGTCAAATGACACTACTCTTGTGGTACTTAGCTGTGGCTCTATTGGTTGAGGGAGTTCCAGTGGAGGTTGACAATAGTTTGACCACAGCACGTCCGAGTAATTTGGAAGGATGTCTGTGGCCTGCTGCTGTGGCATTGTAAACAATGGTATCTGGACCACTTGACGATCTCCACCCAGCATTCCACTGAAGTGTGCTGTGCTGCTGGAAAAAAACAAAACCCAAGCAAAAGTGAATATGATAATAAATGATTAATAAAAATATTATATACAGGTAGTGACCGAACCAAATATCTCATGAAAGAAGCATCAAACGAAAAAACTACAAAGAACGGAACTCGTCTAGCTTGAAGGGAGAAACCAGATGGCGTTATGGTTGGTCCGCTAGATGGCACTGCCGTAGATCAAACGGATAGCAACTGCGTTTTTTTTTAAATAAGAACCCCCATGTTTTATTGCATATTCGCGTAGTACGTCAAGAAATATGAATGTTTCTGTTGGACTACATTTTCCTTTTGTGATAGATGGCCCTGTAATAGTCATAAACGTATACGTACGTGGTGTCACGTAACATTACGCCAGTTCGGACGGTATGTGCTTCGTGATTCATTACCCGTGTTAAAATGGACCGTTTACCAATTGCGGAAAAGGTCGATATCGTGTTGATATGTGGCTATTCTGATCAAAATGCCCAACGGGCGTGTGCTATGTATGCTGCTCGGTATCCTGGATGACATCATCCAAGTGTCCGGACTGTTCGCCGGATAGTTACGTTATTTAAGGAAACAGGAAGTGTTCAGCCAGATGTGAAACGTCAACCACGTAGGTGTTTTAGCTGCTGTCGCGGCTAATCCGCACGTCAGTAGCAGACAAACTGCGCGAGAATCGGGAATATCAGAAACGTCGGTGTTGAGGAAGCTACATCAACATCAATTGCACCCGTACCATATTTCTATGCACCAGGAATTGCTTGGTGACGGCTTTGAACGTCGTGTACAGTTCTGCCACTGGCCACAAGAAAAATTACGGGAATATGACATATTTTCTGCACGCGTTCTATTTAGTGACGAAGCGTCATTCACCAACAGTGGTAACGTAAACCGCCATAATATGCACTATTGGGCAACGGAAAATCCATGATCGCTGCGGTAAGTGGAACATCAGCGACCTTAGCCGGTTAATGTATGGTGCGGGATTATGGGAGGAAGGATAATTGGCCTCCATTTTATCGATGTCAATCTAAATGGTGCAATGTATGCTGATATCCTACGTAATGTTTTACCGATGTTACTACAAGATGTTTCACTTCATGACAGAATGGCAATGTACTTCCAACATGATGGATGTCCGGCACATAGCTCGCCTGCTGTTGAAAGGGTATTGAATAGCGATTGGTCGTCGAAGCACCATACGATGGCCCGGACGTTCACCGGATCTGACGTCCCCGGATTTCTTTCTGAGGGGAGAGTTGGATATTTGCTATCGTGATCCACCGAGAACGCCTGACGACATGGATCAGCGCATTGTCAATGCATGTGCGAACATTACGGAAGGCCAACTACTCGCTGTTTGGAGGAATGTCGTTACACGTATTGCCAAACGCATTGGGGTTGACGGACATAATTTTGAGCATTTATTGCATTAGCAGCTGTAACAGCGTACGTTCTCAGAAATGATAAGTTCACAAAGGTATATGTATCACATTGGAACCACCGAAATAAAATGTTCAATCGTACCTACGTACTGTATTTTAATTTAAAAAACCTACCTATTACCAACTGTTTGTCTAAAACTGTGAGCCATATGTTTGTGACTATTAGAGCGCCATCTGTCACAAAGCGAAGAAAGTGGTGCAACAGAAGCATTCATATTTCTTTACGTACTACACGAATATGTAATAAAAAATGGAGGTTCCTATTTTAAAAAACGCAGTTGATACCCGTTTGACCTCTGGCAGTGCCATTTAGCGGGTCAACCATAGCGCCATGTGCTTTCCCTCTTCAAGCAAGACAAGTTTCGTTCTTTATAGTTTTTCGTTTGACGCTTATTTTGTGAGATATCTGGCCCGGTCACTATCAATAGACCACCCTGTATAGTTCATGAATGAATACTTACGTCTACATTATTCTGATTTCTGACAATGTCTTCATGGCAATTCTTTCACCATGCATACAGATATCAAATTACATCTATTGAAAAAGGCCATAGTGAGAAAATGGGTGGGGGAGGGGAGAGGTGGTGGGATGGGGAAGGGTAACCTTGCCACATCACGACAGTGTCCTTAAATAAGGTGTAGATGGAGGCTGTAATACGGCAACACACAAAAGCTGTTCATGGATGCCAAGTTAGCGATTTCGGCTCATTTTCCCTCTGCCCCTCTACTGAAGCATACATTTAGAGTGGAGTATATGAAGATGTGCATTACTTAAGACAATTTTACAACCTGTACGTTATATACTTTTTGACTGTTCACAGCGTACTCATTAGATAGACCTTGCAAAATCACGTTTTTAGAGATATGACTGAAGACGGAAAAATCAGGTAAGAAACGGGTAACAGAATTACTTTTCACTCTGCAGCGGAGTGTGCGCTGATATGAAATTTCATGGCAGACTGAAATTGTGTGCCAGACTGGGACTCGAACCTGGAACGTTTACCTTTCACGCACAAGTGCTCTACCAAGCTATCCAAGCATGACCCACGACCCACACTCACAGCTTCAGAGTGCTCCGGCACATAGCTTTAAATTGCAAGGATGTTTCAAACGAATAACAGAGTCGCAGTCATACTCTAACCGAACGAGAAACTTAAATAAGCACGCTGTATCCACATTCGGCTGGCGTTTGGATCATTCGTGACGTTCCTCACTCTCCGTGATTCCATCTTTGTGTTGACTCCCTTATTTACGAAAGCACTGTTAAGGATTAAATCAATGCTAAATATTTGTAACGAGCAAATGTACTGAATGAGTCACGTAAGATATGGGACCCCTTTTATTTCATGAACGGTTACACATGTTTTCGTTCGGTTAATGTTTTTAGCGCTAGTGTCAACTGATATATCGAAGTAACTACGTTTTATTAAATGAGACCGTATACATTTTGTAGCCCGCCGTGGTGGCCGAGCGGTTCTAGGCGCTTCAGTCCGGAACCGCGTGACTGCTACGGTCGCAGGTTCGAATCCTGCCTCGGGCATGGCTGTGTGTGATGTCCTTAGGTTAGTTAGGTTTAAGTAGTTCTAAGGTCTAGGGGACTGATGGCCTCAGATATTAAGTACCATAGTGATCAGAGCCCTAGAAATGGTTCTAATGGCTCTGAGCACTATGGGACTTAACAGCTATGGTCATCAGTCCCCTAAAACTTAGAACTACTTAAACCTAACTAAACTAAGTACATCACACAACACCCAGTCATCACGAGGCAGAGAAAATCCCTGACCCGGCCGGGAATCGAACCCGGGAACCCGGGCGCGGGAAGCGAGAACGCTACCGCACGAGCACGAGCTGCGGACTCAGAGCCATACATTTTGTAATTGAATTCAATAGCTTTTGAGATGACAATTAAATTGAAATAGCGTTTGTTAATATTGACGTTGAATTCTGTCGAAAAATTCGAGAATGTCCTAGAATGCGAGAGCACGGTGGCCAGAAACGGCATTTGCGGTGCAAACACTATACTGTTAAGTCAGATCTGCGCAACGAGAATAAAGATTTATTTCCCCTTGAACCAACTTATGACCTAGATACAGGTTCACTTACGAATGCTGTATATAGAAACACGACATAGGCTAGAATCTAGCGTATCACAAAGAACTTATGAAAACTATTAAACATTTATGCACCCTAGCAGATTTCGTGAGCTGAAACAGAGAAATCAGGTGTTCAGTCTTCAGAAATAGTCCTTATAGGCCGGAAAAAGCACCTACTGTATTAAATATCTAAATTTTAGAAGGAAGATTTGACCTCACTTTTCCTGCACGTGGCTGTGTGTTTCCTAGAGGTAAAATACACTACTGGCCATTAAAATTGCTACACCACGAAGGTGACGTGCTACAGACGCGAAATTTAGCCGACAGGAAGAAGATGCTGTGATATGCAAATGATTAGCTTTTCAGAGCATTCACACAAGGTTGGTGCCGGTGGAGACACGTACAACGTGCTGTTTTGAGGAAAGTTTCCAACCGATTTCTCGTACACAAACACCAGTTGACCGGCTTTGCCTGGTGAAACGTCGTTGCGATGCCTCGTGTAAGGACGAGAAATGCGTACCATCACGTTTCCGACTTTGATAAAGGTCGGATTGTAGCCTATCGAGATTGCGGTTTATCGTATCGCGACATTGCTACTCGCGTTGGTCGAGATCCAATGACTGTTAGTAGAATATCGAATCGGTGGGTTCAGGAGGGTAATACGGAACGCCGTGCTGGATCCCAAAGGCCTCGTATCACTAGCAGTCGGAATGACAAGCATCTTATCCGCATGGCTGTAAAGGATCGTGCAGCCATGTTTCGATCCCTGAGTCAACAGATGGGGACGTTCGCAAAACAACAACCCTCTGCACGAATAGTTCGACGGCGTTTGCAGCAGCATGGACTATCAGCTAGGAGACCATAGCTGCGGTTACCCTCTACGCTGCATCACGAACAGGAGCGCCTGCGATAGTGTACTCAAAGACGAACCTGGGTGCACGAATGGCAAAACGTCATTTTTTCGGATGAATCCAGGTTCTGTTTACAGTATCATGATGGTCGTGTTTGGTGATATCGCGGTGAACGCACATTGGAAGCGTGTATTCGTCATCGCCATACTGGCGTATCACCCGGCGTGATGGTATGGGGTGGCATTGGTTACCCGTCTCGGTCATCTCTTGTCAGCATTGACGGCGCTTTCAACAGTGAACGTCACATTTCAGATGTGTTACTATCCGTGGCTCTACCATTCATTCGATCCCTGCGAAACCCTACATTTCAGCAGGATAATGCACGACCACATGTTGCAGGTCCGGTACGGGCTTTTCTGGATACAGAAAATGTTCGACTGCTGCCCTGGCCAGCACATTCAACAGATCTCTCACCAATTGGAAACGTCTGGTCAATGGTGGCCGAGCAACTGGCTCGTCACAATACGCCAGTCACTACTCTTGATGAACTGCGGTATCGTGTTGAAGCTGCGTGGGCGGCTGTACCTGTAGACGACATCCAAGCTCTGTTTGACTCAATGCTCAGGCGTATCAAGGCCGTTATTAAGGCCAGAGGTGGTTGTTCTGGGTACTGATTTCTCAGGATCTATGCAGTCAAATTGCGTAAAAATGTAATCACATGTCAGTTCTAGTATAATATATTTGTCCAGTGAATACTCGTTTACTATCTACATCTCTTCTTGGTGTATAAATTTTAATGGCCAGTGGTGTACATGCTGTCGGACAACTTTCTCTACTTACACTGCTCTAAATTATTATATCGTATCGGATACATTTGTTGAACGAAACATTTTGTTGTAAATGCTTTCGTTACCTCTTATACACCGCAAAATAAATATCCTTCTTAACGAAACGTCGTTTCATACTGAACGTAAGCGGGTAATGACAGTGTTACCAACTACGTTCAACACATGCTGTCGGCTTACTTGACATTGCAGTGCAATTTCATGCACACGGAAACGAAATAAACAATTTGCTAACAATGATTTGGTAATCACCCATATCACATAACATAAATTTTGTTTTCCAAAAAAATAATTTTATCCTTTAGGCATGTATTAAAACTGTTGACCATAGTCTGAAAGGCACACTTGCAATCATCGCTCGAAACAACGATGAACGGGTGTAATTAAAGTGGATGATATGACAGAGCATGCTCTGACGATTCGACGGCACAAATCGTCTGGCGTAGTTGAGGCTTTGTTGTGGACTTTATCGTTGAGTTCTGCGCAAGGAAAGAAACAAGAGGTGTCAAATCGGAACAGCTTGCAGACCATCTGACAAGTCAATTTCGTCCTGTCCAACGTGCAGGAAAGTTCTCAATCAGTATTTGCGTTTGCAACACGGGACGAGTGAGCTGGACAACCGTCGTGTTGCAGCCACATACACTGTCGAATATCCAGGGGTACCTCTTTTAGAAGAACCGGCAGAACGTTCGTCATAAAGTGTGCATACGAACATCCATTGAGAAAGCCTGGGACAAAGTAAGGTCCCAAAATGTAATTTCCTATGAGACCGAACCACACATTTGCGCTTCACGGCCGTTGGACTGGATTGTGTGGATTTTAGGCTGCTCAGTAATGCATATTATGCAGATTTACATTAGCGCGGTTAGTAACTATTGCTTCGACGGCAAGGGCACACATTGGAAAAATGTAAGGTAGTCTCTCAGTTACTAAAGGGCCAACAGACAAAATTCTGTACGACGCTCGAAATCACGGTCGTCGAGTGTCCGATGTAGTGACTGACGACAGGAATGGAAATTCTGTCGATGCAGGATGCCAATGACACTCGTCTGGCTGAGTCCGCATTCATTGGCAATATGTATCGTACCACAGTCCGGATTCATTAGCTTCGTAGCCAGAACCGCTTCTTAGTGTTCTCTTTCAGCTGCAGTCTTCCTTCCTGTCCTATTTTTGACGTTCGGAGAAGCCTATCCAGACTAGCGTCTTAATAATTTGCGCAAATGCCTGGCGGGTCGGACATTAGCGATCCGGACAGCTAGCCAAATGCCGCTGTACTGTTTTTACATTTATTTTACATATGAAAGTAACGTATCCAACTTCTCCTCTTTGGTCAACGTATCTGCTCGCAACGACTGTTGAAGCAGAAATGAGCGGCTTGCGTTGCAGACAAATACACAAGCAAATGTGTTGACGTTCTGACGCAAGGTAACAGGAGTGCTCTACTTGGTGGTGTTGGCATAGCTACATCTACATCATCATAAATTCACAATAAAGTGTCATAAATTCGCAATAAAGTGTCTGGCAGAGGTTTCAATGAACCACCTTCTAGCTGTCTGTCTACCGTTCCACTATCGAACGGTGGGCGGGACAAACGAGTACTAAAATTTTTCTGTGCAGACCCTGATTTCTCTTATTTTATCGTGGTAATCATTTCTCCCTATGTAGGTGGGTGCCAACAGAATGTTTTCACAATCGGAGAAGAAAACTGATGATTGAAATTTCATGAGAAGATCCCGCTTAGCGAAAAACGTCTTTGTTTTAATGATCACCACTCCAATTCACGTATCATGCCTGTGACACTATCTCCACTATTTCGCGATAATACAAAACGAGTCGCCCTTCTTTGTACTTTTTCGATGTCATCCGTCAGTCCCACCTGATGCGAATCCCACACCGCACAGCAGTACTCCAGAATAGGGCGGAAAGGCGTGGTGTAAGCAGTCTCTTTAGCAGACCTGTTGCACCTTCTAAGTGTTCTGCCAATGAACCGCAGTCTTTGCTCTGCTCTACCCACAACATTATTTATGTCATCGTTCCAATTTAGGTTACTTGTACTTGCAATCCTTAAGTATTTAGTTTAATTAACAGCCTTCAGATTTGTGTGACATAGCGTAATCGTAATTTAGTAAATTTCTTTCAGTACTTATGTCAATAGCTTCACACTTTTCTTTATTCGGCGTCAATTTACCACTTTTCTCACCACACAGATATCTTATCTAAATCATTTTGCAATTCATTTTGGTCATCTGATGACTTCACAAGACGGTAAATGACAGTATCTCTGCAAACAATCTAAGACGGCTACTAAGATTGTCTCCTATATCGTTAATATAAATCAGGAACAGAGGGTCTATAACACTTCTTTGGGAAATGCCGGATATTACTTCTGTTTTACTCGATGGCGTTCCGTTTTTTACTACGAGGTGTGACCTCTCTGACAAGAAATCACGAATCCATTCGCACAACTGAGGCGATATTCCATAGGCACGCAGTTTGGTTAGAAGACGCTTGTGAGGAACGTTGTTGAAAGCCTTCTGGAAATCTAAAAATATGGTATCAATTTGACATCCCTCGTCGACAGCACTCATTACTTGATGAGTAAAATAGGCTAGTTGTGTTTCGCAAGAACGATATTTTCTGAATCCGTGCTGACTATGTGTCAATAAATCGTTTTCTTCGAGATACTTAATGATTTTCAAATACAGTATATTTTCAAATAACTTCCGCCAATTCAGCCAGGTAACAGTTTCAGTGGTCGCTGAAAGTGTTACCTGGTTGAATTCCCGGAAGTTATTTGAAAGTTGTATACGCCAGGAGAAACTCAGGAATACAGTATATGTTCGAAAACCGTACTGCAAATCGACGTGAGTGATATGCGCCTCGGTTATGTATAACTGCTAAATGTGGAGCTATTGTATCAGCACACACTGAGAGGAACCTCACTGGTATACAATCTGGACCAGAAGCCTTGCCTTTATTGATTTAAGCTGCTTTGCGACACCGAGGATATCTACTTCTATGTTTCTAATGTTGCAGGTGTTCTTGATTGGAATTCAGGTAATGCCGATTCCGGTCACGGCGATCTCAAATTCTAGGGCATAACTCAATTTTATTACGACAGGTTTCAACTTCAACATTAACAAACGCTATATCACTGTAACTGCCTTCTCAAGAGCTATCGAATGTCCTTATGAAGATTAAACGATTTCACTTAAAAAAAAAAAAAACACTTAATTCAGTTGAAACTAACTGTTTGATTATTTCCTTATGAAGCACTGACCTATCGAATTTTTCCTGACAATGACGACTCAGACTTAACCTATTCATTTATTACCCACAATATACAAGCCCAACGCAATCTGACTACTCTGTAATGATAACATTGGTTCAAATAATTAACTCAAAAGAATGGCCCGGAATTAGAAGAAATCCTAACAGTAGTCCAATACATTTTATAATTACCTCACAGAAAATCTTCATAACACGAACTACAGCAATTACAGCAAGTAGCAACTACAGTCAGCTGAATAAAAAGATTATGCCTACTATAGGCTCTGGCTAGTAATAAGTATATCGTTAGCAAAAGAAAAATTTTGTTCAAGAGCAAACAATGTATTTAGCAGATTTTACATTAATCATGTGACATACAGTTCCAAAAATTATAAAATCGTCAATAACTCCACTACCCAAACATTAGCAGATACATCGATCATCATTTTACGATGCATGTCCTACCAACACTAAATCTCTATGAAGGACACACGTCAAAACCATCCGCTCTAACCGCTAACTGCAAGTCCGCCCAACATACAAACATATAAATAGCCTACTTACACAGCATCCCCGTTGATACCAGCGCTAAAATCATTAACCAAACAAAAAACTATATGCCCCTCTATGCTCTAACTTTTTCCGAAAACCACATGTGACACTTGTAACCATTACGAAATAAAAGGGATGTTACGTCTTACGGACTCATTCTATATAAATGTAATTGCTGCTTGTTTTATTCACAGCAATTTAAGCTGTGCACTTAGGTTCCTGCCTAACCACAACCTCGGAAATCACGACATAAACTGAAAAAAGTCCATATAATTGTGACAAGCAAATTTATTTTTCGTTTCTCAATTGTACTGAAGTCAACAAGTCGAAGAGGCTCATTGCTTAGAGTGTGTGCTCCCACTTGCGAATAACACTGAATGTAGCAGAACGCACTTCTGTTAGGTGAATAAGGAAGTCCCAGAATCTGTTACAAATGCGAAGATAAAAAAGAATTATTTGCATGTAGTACTATGTGAACTTACTTCCTTCGTAACTGCTCTGACCACGAGGCCAAAAGTGAAGAAACCATAACCCAGAGGATGATTATCATTCATCTCGGGATATCCACAGGGCTTTTGCCACCGATGTGAAATTAACTGTCATTTAATTATAACAAATCTCACCAAGAGTGACATGTTTGTGAAAAATCTTCATGCGTCATTGGTTTGAAACGGCATACTCTCATAATACGTAACTTGCAACAGAAAAACAACGAAACAAGTAGATCGAATGTGGCGTCTTCGCTGTACCAACTGCCAAAGAGAATGCCACAAAAGGCCAATGATGTTTACGGCGTTCGACGCCCCACATTGTCTACCATGCAACTATAATACTGGCTACTAATAGCAACAGGAGGCGGGACTGGAAATATCCAGTGGTGGGCACAGCATGAGGCTACGGAGCTTAGTCGACGAGTAACTCACAACACTGCTACAGCGCTTGTGGTGTTGATACAAAGCAGAGTAATGGCTACAATAAACAATGCAAACATTGCATTATATCTACAACAGTTGCCGAAAGTGACATTTCGTCAGATAGGAACCCAAGTAATTTCAGAGTGAGAAAGAACTGGCAGATGAAATATTAGCGTTTCTGCAAGATGAGTCAGTATGGTGTCGTATACGTTCGACTATGCGGACAATGTACACGAGGAGTACAGTGACGACGATATGTGCTTAACAAGTGAAAGTAATATTGAAATAGGATGAGAGCCATGTTGCCCATCATCCTTGCCGGACAGGGAGTCACAGTCCGCCCCCGGTAGCTCATTTGGTGCCGGCACGGTAGCTCAACGTGTTCGGTCAGAGGGTTAGCGGCCCTCTGTAATAAAAAAACTGAGTCAACAGCTCAACACTGAAGTTGAACGAGTGTCATGTGACATCTGCACCGAACAAATGCGACGAACAAAATCGAACAAGCATGAGAACAATAAGAAAAAAAGTGGCCAGCGCTACAGAATGTCAATCCTAAGGTCCCGGGTTCGATTCCCTCCTGGGTCGGAGATTTTCCCCTCTCAGGGACTGGGTGTTGTGTTGTTGTCCTCGTTATCACCATTTCATCCCCGTCGACTCGCAAGTCGCTGAAGTGGAGCCAAATCGAAAGACTTGCACCCAGCGAACGGTGTACCCGACGGGAGGCCCTAGTCACACGAAATTATTATTATCAGGGAGCCACAAATACCGTCTCCAGTGAAACGTAGTAGAGGACAATCGTTGTCCAAGGAGCTGATACTAAACACAATTATTTACTTGAAGAATCATCCGCATCAAACTAAAAAAAAAGAAAAAAAATACAGTTATGAACCGGTTTCGAATGAGTCCGCAGCAATACGACAGTGTGGGGCATAAGAAAGACTACATATACAGCGGAGGACAAGGCGCACATTTTACAAGAACTGGTGTTTGCCCGTTTCAAGGATGCCCGATGCAATTTACAGGATGTTTCGCCACAGGGTTATTTGGTAAGCGTGATAGCGTTACGGAGATGTTTAACAAACTCAAGTGGCAGACTGTGCAAGAGAGGCGCTCTTCAATGCGGTGTAGCTTGCTGTCCAGGTTTTGAGAGGGTGCATTTCTAGATGAGGTATCGAATATATTGCTTCCCCCTGCTTATACCTCCAGAGGAGATCACGAATGTAAAATTAGGGAGATTCCAGCCCGCACGGAGGCTTTCCGGCAGTCGTTCTTCCCGCAAACCACACGCGACTGGAACAAGAAAGGGAGGTAATGACAGTGGCACGTAATCTGCCCTCCGCCTCACACCGTTGGGTGGCTTGCAGAGTATAAATGTAGATGTAGATGTAAATGTACATGATAGTGACCTACTACACTACGTCAAATTGTTTGCGATATAGATTACACTGATTTCAAGGGAAGTAGTGAATGGTTGTTTAGCTTCAAACAGTGCTATAGAATTGGAAAACGTAAGATAACGAAATTTCAAATAAAGCGTAAACTTCAAGATGCATAGCAAACTTCGGAATCGGCCCCGAGATTTATAGAAGAGATAAACAAATTTATCTCATCGTCCAGCAAGGAATTTGTTTTCGACTTTGACCAATCGGTGTTTAAAGAGGAAGTAAGTATGAAAGGAATCTTGGAAATTAGAGGTAAATTGAAATTTGTGGTAAGATGTAATGGGATCAAACTACTGAAGTCATCGGTCTCCAAGCTTACGCACTACTCAAACTAACTTACACTAAAAACAATACACACACCCGTGCCCGAGGGAGGACTCGAACCTTCAGCGGGGGGGAGACATTAGAGGTACCAACAGTGATGTATCAAGATCAGTTAAGATCAAATGCCTTAATGCAGTCCTATACAATTATGGCCGCTGTTAACCGTGATGGTAAATTGGCTGCAAAGTTATTTATTGTGATGGGAGAAGTTTTAGGTTTTACTATTCTTTCTCGTATGCGTGATCTTTCAAGGGCAGATGGGAATATTTACGTGGCAGCAAGCAAGAATGCGAAAATGGGTATAAGAGAACTACAACTATGGTATGAGCACTGCCTTTGCTGAACAGTTGGTCAGAATAACTTGTTTTTGCTTGATTCCTGGTCTGACTGTTTCGCATTCAGCTGCATGGCATCACATTCCATCGGTTCTCATCACCCAGTTACGCTAATATGATTGCATATGCAAACTGGGTTCTTTTGGAAATTAGCCTTACGCAAACACAGTTTACTTTTATATTTACCCAGACATGTTTCGACAGCAATGTGTCGTCTTCTCTGGATCAATTATTTTTATTTCTGTAAAGTACAATATCACATTTGTAATAATTTAACTGCTGTAGGTCTAAGAAATACAATATTTGCAACTTGCTTCGTTTTGTTTGGACATTCACCTTAAAATTACGTCGCTAACTGAACTGTATTATTATACATCGATTTTAGTGTTCGTTTTTATCGTTTTTTTTTGACAGCATGTCATCTGCAAACTAAGCAAGAGGAAATTTATTGCTGAACGTCCACCACGGTTTGTAACTTCCAAGGATTTCGCCTTCGATCTTAATGGTCCGAACCTCTGTGATCACTGTGCCGTTCAATTTTTCATTCGTCGTTCACAGTGTAAGTTAATGGTTTCGTTTGAACATTTCTTGAACGTCGACGAAGTCCATTTTGTGAAGTGTGATACATACAGCCGATAGAAGATTGCTCTCTGCACCCCCGGGACTTATTTTCTGTCGTCCTCCTGATGCACATGGTGAGTCATTAGCAGCTAATATTTTTGCTATCATAATTGTTAATACACCACTTTCAAATGGCTCAAATGGCTCTAAGCACTATGGTGCTAACTCATTATAAAGGTATTCCTTTGGGTGCAGATCGGGACTCTGAGCAGGCCACTCATTTCATGAGTATTATTGTCCACAGATCATTTCCCTTGCTCAAATGGTTCAAATGGCTCTGAGCACTATGAGACTTAACATCCGATATCATCAGTCCCCTAGACTTAGGACTACTTAAACCTAACTAATCTAAGGACATCACACACATCCATGCCCGAGGCAGGATTCGAACCTGCGACCGTAGCAACAGCGCGGCTCGCACTGAAGGGCCTAGAACGTCTCGGACACAGCGGCCGGCACACTTTCAATTGAGCCTTTATAATGGCTGAACTTGCAACCTTCCACTCAAGGGGTTTCTTGCGAGTGACGTCCCGTGCCCGATTTCCGAATTCAGCCGAAGGCGCTTGCTGCGCCCTCATTTTAGTCACTCATTCGATATGGTAATCACGAGCAGCGCCATTTCTCTCTTACGGATCAATATACGAGCATTACGAGACAGTGCCAGGCAGCGAGTAATGAACGATACGTATATGGTGAATTTTCCAAATGAAGTGGTACTTATAAACGCCCGCATATGCTATCTGCCATTTTCATCTTTGCATCTCTGTGGTAACATGTTCGTTAATCGATACACGGAAATGGCGAGCAGGCCGATGTTGATAGGCTCGCGTGCTGTGCTCGTGATTTAGGAACACAATCGGCTCTGCCGACATCCCCGACGACGATCTCCAACTCGGGAGCTTGATTTAAAAGCCTAATCACTCTGTGTTGATACAATCAAGAGCGCCGTCCCAGCAGCAGTTCATTACACCGCCGCGGCTGGAGCGGCGCATTAATTATGAAGCGGAGCGCAGCAGTCCATAATTCCAGCGCGGCGTCACCGCCCACCCAGTGGCTGTCGGTACACGCGGCGTGCGGCCATTACCGAGCTACAACCTCTGCCCTGCCACGCTTCGCTACCAGCTTCTCTTCTCGGAGTACAGTCCGCTGTCGCCTAGCTCCGTGTAGTAATCGTACAGATATCGATACCGCTACGATGCATCGAAGCCTACACCGTTACCCAACTCTGCTGCAGACAAGATCGCTGTTTACACCCGTCAGTTCTGGAGCTTTAGGCGCCTACAGAAAACGTGTGTCGAATTGATCTGAGAGATGGGCTCATGAATGAGTCGGGGCACTCCCCGTTGTCACGATAGGGGCGCGAAGTAGTAACTCTGTGATTTAATATTGTGCAGTACGGAACACTACATCTTTTCGTTGCGGAGACTGAACGTAATTTTAAATAACAATGGTTAACTCGACTGAAAATGTCAACAGTGTGAGCGTTCTAAAATGAAATTTTTACTCTCCAGTGGATCGTGCGCTGAAATGAAAGTTCCTGGCACATTTAAAGGACCTTTGCCTTTCACAGACAAGTGCACTACCGGCTGGGGAAACCAAGCACGAGCTCTCCTCACTGCTTTACTTCCGTCAGTACCCCGTCTCCTACTTCCCAAACTTCACAGAAGCTCTCCTGCGAAACTTGAAAGACTAGTGCTACTGGAAGAATGGATATTGCCGAGTGCTAGTCTTGAAAGTCTCGCCGGAGAGCTTCTGTTAAGTTTGGAAGTTAAGAGAAGAGATACTGACGGAAGTAGAGCTGTGAAGACGGGGTCGTGAGTCGTGCTTGGGTATCTTAGTCAGTAGAAAGCACTTGCCCGCGAAAAGCAAAGGTCCGTAGTTCGAGTCTCGACGCGGCACGCAGTTTTTCTGCCAGGAAGTGTCCGTATGAATGTTCATGTACTATGAATGGACTCTAGATCGATGAGGACATTTGCAGAAACTGAAGATACACTATCTGATCAAAAACATCTGGCTACCTATTAGTAGGCATTAATGTGTGTTGTGTTTCCACTCTTTTCCTTTATGGCTGTTTGAGTTCTGCTGGGGAACTTCCAATGAGGCATCTGAATGTCCGTGGGGGAATGGCAGCTCATTCTTCAACAGCCAAAGCCAGAGAAGTAAATGGTTCTGCGAGCAAAGTCGACCTCTAACTCATTATAAAGATATTCCTTTGGATTCAGATCGGGACTCTGGGCAAGCCAGTCATTTCATGAGTATTATCGTCCACAGGCCATACCCTTGCTCAAATGGCTCTAAGCACTATGGGACTTAACATCTTAGGTCATCAGTCCCCTGGACTTAGAACTACTTAAACCTAACTAACCTAAGGACATCATACACATCCATGCCCGAGGCAGGATTCGAACCTGGGACCGTAGCAGCAGCGCGGTTCCAGACTGAAGCGACTAGAACCGCTCGGCTACAGCGGCCGGCTAGCCTTGCAAGTGCTACTTTATGACAGGACGCATTCTCGTGGCGAGAGAAACTATACGCAGTATACAATATTTCAAATCCTTCTGCATTTAGCGTTTTCTTAACTATAATAACGGGACCGCACCCTAACCACGAGGAACACCTCACAGTGCGCCACCTCGTCCCTACTTCTCTAGGCGCAACACATAATGCAGGCTCTCCTGGCATTCGTCACACCCAAACCATTCCACAGAGTATAGACTCATTCATCACTCCAAATCACTCATCTCCAGTCATACAGCGTCCAGTGACTTCGCTCTCTACCTCGAGCATTAATTAAGGTATGTGGCTTGCGACAAGCTGCTCCATGCTTGTATCCTATCTCTTTAACTCAAAACGCACAGTCACTGTGATAGATGTAGTGATGGTAGCATATTGGAATTCGTGAGTGACTTCTTCCATTCATTTCTTGTGATTTTTACAACCATCCTCCAAAATTTTTGATGACTCCTGCTCGTCAGTAGATGAGGTATGCCTAGTACCGGTGTAGCTGTAGTTGTTCCTTCGCGTTTCCATGATCACAATCATCAGTCACCAACTGTCATTTTGTGCTGGTCCCTGATTTCTTACTCATGTGACGTCCAATGAGCAGTCCACGTTTAATATCACTGTTATGTCCGCCGTCGGTAGCTGAGTGGCCGGCGCGACAGACTGTCAATCCCAAGGGCCCGGGTTCGATTCCCGGCTGGGTCGGAGATTTTCTCCGCTCAGGGACTGGGTGTGGTGTTGTCCTCATCATCATCATTTCAGCCCCATCGACGCGCAAGTCGCCGAAGTGGCGTCAACTCGAAAGACTTGCACCCGGCGAACGGTCTACCCGACGGGAGGCCCTACTCACACGACATTTCATTTCATCACTGTTATTATTGGTTCTCTACTGTGAAGACAACACTCCGCACTTCCTTTTATATCGCCGAGTGCTAGTGGTCAATCCCGCATGAGACAGGGGTATCCGAAAACTTTGGATTAGATTTTGTATAATAAAGCCATTGTTACTTTAAGGGGCAGCGGAAGAGAATGCTAGCCCTCAGTTCGGGAAGGATTAGGCTGATCACATAAACTGGCTTATTTTAGATTGCACCACTTTCTGGTAAGAAGCAGTTTCACATCAACCTTTACAAAACACTGTTTTCTATATGTGTAAGGGGGCGATGAAACAGTTTCTGTTCAAAGATCGTAGAGTCCAGAATCGATCTGCTGATCAGGCAAAATCGCCGTAAATATTTGAGGCAATCATCCCACAGATGCACCAGGTTTACCCGTTCAGTAAAACACCGTGGCCTGCTGCTTGAAAAGGAACTAAAGGCGCGGTAACGGCATGAGCGGAGATCAGGAGTATAGGGCGGGCTCTCGAGTGTCTCCCACTTGAGTTGCCGTAAATTCTGCGTCACGACAATTGCGATATGGGGCCGTGCGTCATCATGAAGCAGCAGCACACTTTGTCGCATTGTTGGTTTTCGACAGATATGCTACCCCATACAAATACTTCATTCTCCGATGGATGTCTACCGGTATGTGTACTCCGGTAGTCAAGAAAAGATAACAGCTCGTTGGTCCTGTTTGGATGGATTTGGTCATATAGTCGACATAGTTCACTGTTCCGCATTTACCGCACTCTCACCGGGAAGTAACGAATTCCTTCTTATTGGTGGATATATCTACATCGGAGCCCTCTACGTTGCTTATTCGCTGATCAGCCATAACATGACCGTCTATCTAATGGTCGATATGCTCACCTTTGGCAAGGATAACAGCGGCATTCAGACAGTAAGGATTTGGTAGGTCATCCGCAACGCTGCCCCTTCACCGATTAGTCAAAACATTATGACCACCTATCTAATAGTCGGTATATTCACCTTTGGCACGGATAACAGCGGCATTGAAACAATAAGGATTTGGTAGGTCGCTGGAGGGAAATGGCATCACATCTGCACATACAGGTCACCTAATTACCGTAAATTCTAGGAGTGAATGAGCTCTGACGTACGGTCACATCCCAAATGTCTTGGAGCGATTTCAGATCTGGCGCATTAGGGGGGCCAGCACATCAATTAGAACTCGCTCCTGAGTACCTCGAATCACTCCATCTTCTTGAAAAATGCCACTGCAATCTGGAAACATTCTGCAACCAGTGTATGATACTCCTTGGCAGTCATGGTACGTTGCACAAGCTCCACTGGACCCATCGATGCCAAAGTGAATGTTTCTCACAGCTTAATCAAGCCACTGCCAGCTTGTTTCCGTCCTGCAGCACAGGTGTCAAGGAGCTGTTTCCATGGAAGACGACGGATTTGCGCGCTACCGTCGGCATGATGAAGAAGGTATTGGGATTCATAAGACCATGGAAAGTTGTTCCACTGAACCAACGTCCAGGGCCGATGGTCAAGTGTCCATTTCAGACGTAGTTCCCAATGTCGTGACGTTAACATTAGTACATGAATGTCTCGTCGGTTGCGGTGGCCCATCGTTAGGCGTTTTCGGTGCACTTTGTGCTCATAAATACTTGTACTCTGGCCAGAAATTAAATCAAATATTAGTTCTGCCAGTCTGTCCAGCCTACGACGTTAAACACACTGAAACGCCAAAGAAACTGGTATAGGAATGTGTGTTCAAATATAGAGATTTGCAAGCAGGCAGACTACGGCGCTGCGGTCGACAACGCCTATATAAGAGAACAATTGTCTGCTGCAGTTGTTAGATAGATTACTGCTGCTACAATGGCAGGTTATCAAGATTTAAGTGAGTTTGAACGTGGTGTCATAGTCGGTGCACGACCGATGGGACACAGCATCTCCAAGATAGCGATGAAGTGGGGATTTTCCCGTAGGAGCATTTCACGAGCGTACCGTGAATATCAGGAATCGGGCAAAATATCAAATCCCCGACATCGCTGCGGTCGGAAAAAGATCCTGCATGAACGGGACCAATGACGCGGAAGAGAATCGTTTAACGTTACAGAAATGTAACCGTTCCGCAAATTGCTTCAGACTTAAATGCTACGCAGTCAACAAGTGTCAGTGCGCAAACTATTCAACGAAACATCATCGATGTTTCGGAGCCGAAGACACACTCGTGTACTCTTGATGACTGCATCACACAAAGCCTTAGGCCTTCGCTGGGCCCTTCAACACTGACATTGGGATGTTGATGAACGGGCAGAGGAGTCTCGTTTCAGATGGTTCAGATGGCTCTAAGCACTATGGGACTTAACATCTGAAGTCATCAGCCCCATAGATTTACAACTACTTAAACCTAACTAACCTAACGGCATCACACACATCCATGCCCGAGGCAGGATTAGAACCTGCGACCGTAGCAGCCACGTGGTTCCGGACTGAAACGCTTAGAACTGCTCGCCCACAGCCGCCGGCTTTCAAATTGTGTTGAACGGATAGACGTGTACGGGTATGGAGACAACCTCTTGAATCCATGGACTCTGTATGTCAGCAGGGGACTGTTCAAACTGCTGGACGCTCTGTAACGGTGTGGGACGTGTGCAGTTGGAGTGATATGGGACCCCTGATACTTCTAGATACGACTCTGACAAGTGACACGTACTTAAGCATCCTGTCTGACCACCTGCATCCGTTCATGTCCATTGTGCATTCCGACAGACTTGGGCAATTCCAGCAGAACAACGCGACACCCCAAACCTCCATAACTGCTGCAGAATGGATACAGAAACACTCTTTTGAGTTTTGACACTACTGCTGGCCACTAAACTCCCCAGAAATTATCATTATTGAGCATATCTGGTATGCCTTACAACGTGCTGTTCAGAAATGATCTCCACCCCCTCGTGTTCTTACGGACTTATGGACAGCCCAACAGATTCCATGGTGTCAGTTTCCTCCAACACTACTTCAGAAATTAGTTGAGTCCATGCCACGTCGTGTTACGGCACCTGTGGGTGTTCACGGGGGCCCTACACGATATCAGGCCGGTGTACGAGTTTCTTTGGTTCTTCAGTGTAGTTCCATGTTGGTTTCCCGACCTGTTGAAGACCTTCATCAGAGCACTCTTCGAAGAGCCGACAAGTCGTCCAGTTTCCGGAATTCTCGTGTCGAAACTCCAGGCCATCACAATCTGGCGTCGGTCAAACTCAGATTTATCGGCCCTTCCCCATTCTATTTTGGAGGCAGTATACTGAAAGTACACGCGTTACTAATGTCACTGTGACTGAAATTGTTGCAGTGATGTGTGTACCTCGGGAGTAAGTTGTCCGAATGCGCTGTCGAGTAGTAGTCTGATGACACATCAGTACGGCTGTTAAAAACAAGTAAAGCAAGAGAACCGTTCATAGAAGCGTCGAAACTACTTGATATCTTACGAAGTGTCTCCGTTGCAGATCCCGACAGATCGCTTGGGTCTCAGTTATACAATATCTCTGTATGCATCTGAATACCCAAATGATCATGGTGTGTATGTCAGCTCTCAACATGCCGAAACTTTTAACGCTTGTTCTCTTGTCATGTTGTTCTGTATACCTTTGTATATTTTCTGTCATTTTTATTGAGGTTTTCAGACTATATGATGATGATTATCTCCCGAAACGCGTCAAATGACGTCATTGGTTCTTTAACTAGTGGCATTTCATTTAGCGACCAATTCAGCAGTTTTGCAGCAATCATATCAAACTCGTTGTTATTTCCCTAAAAGCTTTAGGCAATGGAAACTCACGGGTTTCAAGGGGTTAATCATAAAGTCTTAATTATCCTCCGAAAAATTAAAATTATACAACGAATTTTTGTTTTTTTGCAGGTGGATGTCTACAGTACTCATCGTCATTTCATCATTTATTGCACATATACAGGCCATTTAGGTCCATGGTAGAAGACAAAAGTACACAAATACAAGTAGAACATAATGGAATGATTAATCCATCAAGTTCACGAATTACGACAAAATAGTTCTAACATAACAGACATTTATTACATCTATTTGCCCGTCCACTTCTGTCTCGTGCATCTTCAGTGCTGGTTGTTGGGTCTGCTTCTTCCAGAGTCACTCGTTCGCAGACGACGTCTTATACCAATTGGCTGATATAGAAATACTCTGTTAGGAAGAGTGCCCTCTGCTCGTAGAACATGTCCTGCCCTCTGCAACTTTCTTCTTGCAATCACTCTCGCAGTATCAGCTCTCTCAAACTGCCGCTACAGATCTTCATCGTGTCTTTTTTCCCATCTTGCAGTTTCTACATTGTATATCAGGCCATAAATTTCCTTTAAAATCATTCTCTCAAACTTACAAATGCGCTCGTACGTTGTCTGTATACTTGCCCATGTGTTACAACCATGCAATACAACCGGTCTCACAAGTGACATGTATAGCTGTATTTTTCTTTCTTGGGTTTCGATGCATGACACGTATACCTAGCTTAAATTGTAGTACACTCTGTTCGCACTTCTTCTCCTTGTCGAATTCCTTCCCTGTGTCACTTTTATACGACAATATTGACTCCAGATACTTGAATTTTTTAACTTCTTCAAAAATGTGACCTTCTATACTGATGGCATCCATATCATTTTGCCGACGAGAGATTACCGTATACTCTGTTTTCTCATCGTTAACCAGTAACCCTAGTTTTCTCGCTTCTAGCATAAATCGAGAGACATCTGCTGCCACCTCATTCAGAGTTTCACCCACAATCACCACAAAATCTGCAGATGCAAGGATCGTATCACTTCCAACCATCTCCATCACCCTATTAAAGCCAACTACACAGCTCACCTTTTCCAGCGCATTGTGGAACACGACTGGTGAGAGAGGATCACCCTCAATCCATTCTTAACCGCGAATGATGCCGACAGTTTATCTGCAAAACATAAATGACAACTTTATCCGTTGTAACAAGCTGCAATCAGCCTAGTATACTTCACTGCTATGCTGAACTCTTGCATTGTCTTCCAGAGGGTGGTCCGATTTATGCTGTCGTATGCCTGCCGGAAGTCAATGAATATAAGGTGTAGGTGTTTATCTAATTCATAAAACTTCTTCATCATTTGTCTCAATGTGAAGATGTTGTCGGTGGTTTAACTTCCACGGGTAAATCCACACTGGTATGTGCCTACAATCCCTCCGAGCAATGGTTTTAGTCAAATTACAGTGGTGTATACTCTATATCCTATCTCCAACAGTGAGGTCCCTCGCATTATGCACTTTTGTGACATCGCCTTTTCTAAATATTTAGCACACGATTGCCTTTTCCAGTCCGCAAGGATCTTCTCTGCTGAGCATATTTCGGCCATAAGGTGTCTCAGACTCTTTATTATCGTTTACACCCCATATCGAAACAACTGCGCATTGATGCCACTTCCGCATGGGACCTTGTTGTGTCTAACGGCCTATAGAATGGTTTTTATATCATCCGATGTTCGCTCAGAAACTTCCTCTTCTGTTTCTCCTAATCTCTCCAGTTCTTTTGTTTCTACGGGATCTTCATGATTTAGAACTTTGCCAAAATATCATCCAAAGGCATCTGCTTGCTCCAGTTAAGGAACCACTCTTTCCTGGTGATCAGTTAGGATTAAAGTTTGCGGTCTATAAATATCTCTCGCAAAACTTGTCTACAGAAAGAAGGAGCAGGTTGCTTTTCTTGACTCCTCAATTTGCTCAGTAGTTGTTTACTAGATTCTCGTTTCTTCCGCCTCATTATTCTGTCTGCGAGTCTTCTTTCCACCCCGTATGATATCTTCGTGTTGTCAGTGGAATTCATCAGCATTTCCAATCTTCTTGCTGTCCATATCTTCAAGGTCTCTTTACACTCATCAACAAATCACTGCGCTTTTATTGGCTTTGGTTGTTATCCCGGGTCTTCACTTGCACTTTCAATGATAGTATCTCGTAGTACCTCCATTTCTCTTCCTCTCCACCAGCGAGTAATGATTTTTTCTTGATAGCACCGTCTCACTTGTTGATTTTCTAGCTTGTTTCTGTCATGAAGAGCCACCGCTTCATCTCTCTTTCGCCATTTGATGGATAGTTTCAGTCGCAGTTCTAGAATCAAAAGAAAATGGTCGGAATTCATATCAACGTCGCAAAATGTCCTTATCACGTACCAAAAATAGTTTTGCATCACCCCGGTTCCCAGAACTCCTGAAGATACACGTTGACTATGGATACTGTATCACAGTCACACTCCCTTTGACTGTTCAGAGATATCACTAAATCCGCCCAAAGGCGTAAACAACCATGCATGAGCAGCGCCTATTAGACGGAGGGGCTCCGACAGTCGACCAGTTCCAGTCATTCCACCAGGAAGGAGGTACACAGTTGTCTGTAGTTCAACCATGCCTAGACGATCAATACCGTGGTTCGATGGCGTCCGCATTGTTACTTTGTGCCAGGAAGGGCTCTCAACAAGTGAAGTGTCCAGGAGTCCCAGAGTGAACCAAAGCGATGTGGTTCGGACATGGAGGAGATATAGAGAGATAGGAACTGCCGATAACATGCCTCGCTCAGGCTACCCAAGGGCTACTACTGCACTCGATGATTGATACCTATGGATTATGGGTTGGAGAAACACTGACAGAAACGCCACCATGTTGAACAATGCTTTTCGTGTAGCCACAGGGCGTCGTGTTACGACTCAAACTGTACGCAATAGACAGAATGTGCAACGTCACTCCCGACGTCTATGGCGAGGCCCATTTTGCTACCACGACACCATGCAGCGCGGTACAGATGAGCCCAACAACATGTCGAATGGACCGCTCAGGAATTGCATCACGTTCTCTTCACCGATGAGTGTCGCATATGCCATCAACCAGACAATCGTCGGAGACGTGTTTGGAGGCAACCCGGTGAGGCTGAACATCTTAGACATACTGTTCAGTCAGTGCAGCAAGGTGGAGGTTCGCTGCTGTTTGGGGGTGGCGTTATGTGGGGTTGACGTACGTCGCTGGTGGTCATGGAAGGCGCCCTAACGGCTGTACGATACGTGAATGCCATCCTCCGATTGTTAGTACAGCCATATCGGCAGCATATTGCTTAGGCATTCGTCTTCATGGACGACAATTCGAGCCCTCATCGTGCACATCTTGTGAATGACTTCTTTCAGGACAACGACATCTCTCGACTAGAATGATGAGCATGTTCTCCAGACATGACCCCTATCGAACATGCCTGGGATGGACTGAAAAGGGCTGTTTATGGACGACGTGAGCCACCAACCACTCTGAGGGATCTACGCTTACAGCGTTTAGGTGATTCACACACTTTCAGTGTGGCTAAAATGTTCGAATGACGGAGAAAGAAGTGTTAGGACATCTCAATGTGGAAAATCGGAAATCACGAGTAGTGGCAGCCGGGGTGCTCATAGACCGGCCTGAAAAAATGATAACAATGCACAGTTTACATCTTGCTCTACATTTTGAACATAAATAAGGTCGCCAGCAACATTAGAAAAGTGCGCCGAACTGAGACCATAATGGAGATGCAAAAGTTTTGAAACGCTAATCCAGATGAATCCTGGAGTATCCTGCTCACCAGTGACAGGTTCCTAGTGTATCACCGTGATCCCGAAACAAAGGAGAAAGGCAAGCACCATGTGGATTCAGACAGCCGAAAAGGACAAAGACTCAACAGTCACTGATCCCTTTAACCCCCACAAACGAACCAAACTCAACAGTCATCTGCGAATGTGGTGTCAGGTGCCTTTTGCCACTGACATGGTGTGGTGGTAATTATGCTCGTTAAGTAAGCGTACTGTCGATATGACCTGAGAAGGTGACGGTAAATCAAGAGGAAACGTCGCGGGAAGTTGACCAAGGGGTGCGTTTGCTCCACGACAACGTCCCATTCCCTTCTGCACAGACCATTGCCATATCGGAGTCTACGCAAAATGGAGCGGCAACTCCTTGGGCGCCGCGCCCAAGCAATCAGCCTACTTGGTCCCTGCACGCCTCAGCAACGCGAGCTCCCCGTGTCGCAGTCACGACCGAACACCAGACGGCTGTACCGCCACTTCCGTGGGATCTATTTGCGTCCGCACAACACGTGATAGGAGAACAGTATCACAAGTATTCCGCCGCCGGCAGTTGTAAAAGCTGGCGCACTGGCTAGCCCCCGCCAGTGCTTCCGGCTTCGATAGCCTCTCCTGGTTTCCGGGTAGGTGCTAACCGCCTCATCGTCTGAGGACGCTCTCGAAGTCCATGGTAGGGATCGACGCCGTTGTTCTCAGATTTCATCGTTGCTTCCTCTGTGGACTTAGACCGCATTAAGGATAGACTTCTCTGCGTCTGTGCTGGACTTAATCAGGACGAAATTCTTGGGACTTGGAGTATTTTCCTCCAAATGTATTTTCCTACGAATCTCCTAGTAGTGTTATTACGTATCAAAAACTGTGAGGCGATTTCAGACAGCAGCTCTGTCAAGCCTCTGTATCAGTACCTATTTAGCGCCTTTTGTTCTTACTGTCGAATCAGGCGTATTTTGCTAGCGATGGTTCACTGACGACATACGCTCTCATTTGCCGAGACGACAGTTTAGCATAGCCTTCAGCTACGTCATTTGCTGCGACCTAGCAAGGCGCCATATTTAGTTACTATTCTGAACAGATAATATTGTGACTCATGTACCGTCAAGAGCGACGTTCACCATTAATGGATTAAAGTTAAGTACGAAACTAATTGCGTCCGCTTTCTGAATTCTAATTCCTTGTCATGTTCCAGATCTCACGTCAGTATAGTCCTTCCCTCTTCACGCCAGCCTGCGTGAGCTAAAACGCGTGCATTTCGGCCTCCTCTAGTAACACGGTGTTGGCTCTTCAGCCAAGACAACACTTCTTAATGTGTACCACCAAAGCCCTTTTCTGTTTTATTTCTTGGAAATGGGCCAATCAGAGTTTGATGAGAGAAGTATGATATCATCCTCGGCCAGTGGTGATGGAAATTGATTGACTGCCTTGCAGGCATATACATTGCCTGACGAAAAAAATGAAGCAACCAGAACAGCAGGTGGGAACGAAATGAAACTTCACAGGTTGAGATGGTATGTGATGTTATTTTAGTGATCAGCACCTCAATTGACGCCGATGTCACAATCGTTGTAACTGGTCTTTTATATCCTCGGAATTGGCACTAACACTGGGTTGACGTCCGAGATGGTCCGCTATATGTTCTGTAAGGGACAGATCTAGGGATCTTACTCGCCAGGAAAGCACCTCAACATCATACAGAAAGCTCATAGACATATATCTGGACGAGCATTGTCCTGCTGAAAATCGGCATCATGACACTGTAACATGAGAAGTAACACAGAGGACTCAGAATGTATGCTGTTAGTTTCCTCAGTTACTACCAATTGACACTAGAAGTCATAACTGATGCTTCCTCGCGCTATCACGCTTAAAGCAATATCGGCATGCCCTTACAAAACATAGGAAAAACGGAACTTCCGAGTTCACCGCCATACTAGCTAACGATGGCCATCCGGATCAGTTCAGCAATGCACTTCATCACTGAACACATTCGCAGTCTATGCTTCCCCGTCACGATACCACTCCAAATGCAACCTTTTCTGTTGTGCCATAACGACAGCCTACACATGAGACAATATTTCTGTAGTACGGTTGCTGCTGATCTATGACTAGAATGGAACGGCAGCTGCAGGATACCGGGTAGAGACATGTGACGCTCCTCCCTTGCTGTCGTCAGACATGGTGACCCAGAATGTTGACAAGAATTACAGTATTCCGAACCTTCCGTTCCGACGCCGTCCAACGCCACCCCACTACTAAATCAGAATGCCCCACAAATCTGGACATTACATGATTTTATCAGCTGGTCCAATGCAAATCCACATAGAGATCCCTCTCAAACTGTCAGATGCTGATAACTCTGTCCCATACACGTGTCATCTTCGTGTCTTTCACAGTGATCACTCAACGTCTGACGCTGTCCGCGCCCATTATATACCCTACCAGTCACCTAACAACACAAAACATGAACAACACTAAAGCACTACGTGGCTGTTCTATCTGTCGCGGAGAATTTGCTACTCTACCAGTTAACAGTCGTTACAGCGGCTCTTCCTGAATGCTGTCACATCACATAATCTATGGAACATTGTATAAAGTGATTTAAATATGTTGTAAGCGAACTCGCCACCAGAATGGTTGAAAGGCTGTCAGCCGAAATATCGGAACGAGACTCAATAATGTCAGGGGTGCTCGTCAGAAAGGTGGAGTAACTGTTATTTTACTTTTAGTCAAAAATTCTTGAATAATACGTGCGAGTTGGAATATTCTGTGTCCCATGGAGGTTCAATCAGGTTTGATATGAAATGATGACATATGTAGCTTAATATACACTGACAGAGAAAACAATCGCACGACCAAGAAGGAGTTGTGTGACATGAACGAAACTTCATACGCATGTTTTAGCATCTGATAGACAATGTCTGTTCAAATTTCGCGCTAGTCACATATCGGTGACAATTAGCCTCCATTATAGTGTCAAGCGAGAGCTCATTGGAGGGCAGGGTGGAAGTATGTTATGTTTTTAAATGAAAACTGGATCTGCTTCGATGCCAGTGATCGCCGTGTCTTGGTTAAAAAGGGGCCAGCTGAGGATGTGTAGCCAACTTGTCTGTGTGCCAGACACACTGGGCGTACACCTGGAGCTACGGTCTGCAGTGTGATTTCGTAAGACAAGAGGAGCAATCTTGTGGTTATGCCACGCACTCTTACCATGAACTTGTACGTCCGTCTGGTGATTCGACCTGTTGTGCTGACAATCATGAACAGCATTGCAGAAAGAGTTTTCAACATAACACTGGCCAACAGATCGCAGTTGTAAGCCAGCATACCCTACAGAGTGTCGAGATGTTACCGTAGCTTGTTCAATCAGCAGATCTGTCTCCAATCGAGCGCATATGCGACATCATTGGACGACCACTCTAGCGTCATCCATAACCAGGATTTGACTGACCAGGTGCAACAAGCATGGAACTCCATCTGACAAACTGACAGCCGGCACCCGTACAGTACGACGTATACAGAGAAGTCCATTGATAGTGACCGGGCCAGATATCTCACGAAATACACTCCTGGAAATGGAAAAAAAAACACATTGACACCGGTGTGTCAGACCCACCATACTTGCTCCGGACACTGCGAGAGGGCTGTACAGGCAATGATCACACGCACGGCACAGCGGACACACTAGGAACCGCGGTGTTGGCCGTCGAATGGCGCTAGCTGTGCAGCATTTGTGCATCGCCGCCGTCAGTGTCAGCCTGTTTGCCGTGGCATACGGAGCTCCATCGCAGTCTTTAACACTGGTAGCATGCCGCGACAGCGTGGACGTGAACCGTATGTGCAGTTGACGGACTTTGAGCGAGGGCGTATAGTGGGCATGCGGGAGGCCGGGTGGACGTACCGCCGAATTGCTCAACGCGTGAGGTCTCCATAGTACATCGAAGTTGTCGCCAGTGGTCGGCGGAAGGTGCACGTGCCCGTCGACCTGGGACCGGACCGCAGCGACGCACGGTTGCACGCCAAGACTGTAGGATCCTACGCAGTGCCGTAGGTGACGGCACCGCCACTTCCCAGCAAATTAGGGACACTGTTGCTCCTGGGGTATCGGCGAGGACCCTTCGCCACCGTCTCCATGAAGCTGGGCTACGGTCCCGCACACCGTTAGGCCGTCTTCCGCTCACGCCCCAACATCGTGCAGCCCGCCTCCAGTGGTGTCGCGACAGGCGTGAATGTAGGGACGAATGGAGACGTGTCGTCTTCAGCGATGAGAGTCGCTTCTGCCTTGGTGCCAATGATGGTCGTACGCGTGTTTGGCGCCGTGCAGGTGAGCGCCACAATCATACGACCGAGGCACACAGGGCCAACACCCGGCATCATGGTGTGGGGAGCGATCTCCTACACTGGCTGTACACCTCTGGTGATCGTCGAGGGGACACTGAATAGTGCACGGTACATCCAAACCGTCATCGAACCCATCGTTCTACCATTCCTAGACCGGCAAGGGAACTTGCTGTTCCAACAGGACAATGCACGTCCGCATGTATCCCGTGCCACCCAACGTGCTCTAGAAGGTGTAAGTCAACTACCCTGGCCAGCAAGATCTCCGAATCTGTCCCCCATTGAGCACGTTTGGGACTGGATGAAGCGTCGTCTCACGCGGTCTGCACGTCCAGCACGAACGCTGGTCCAACTGAGGCGCCAGGTGGAAATGGCATGGCAAGCCGTTGCACAGGACTACATCCAGCATCTCTACGATCGTTTCCATGGGAGAATAGCAGCCTGCATTGGTGCGGAAGGTGGATATACACTGTACTAGTGCCGACATTGTGCATGCTCTGTTGCCTGTGTCTATGTGCCTGTGGTTCTGGCAGTGTGATCATGTGATGTATCTGACCCCAGGAATGTGTCAATAAAGTTTATCCTTCCTGGGACAATGAATTCACGGTGTTCTTATTTCAATTTCCAGTAGTGTAAGTATCAAACGGAAAAACTACAAAGAACGAAACGCGTCTAGCTTGAAGGGGGAAACCAGATGGCGCTATGATTGGCCCTCTAGATGGCGCTTCCATAGATCAAATTGATATCAACTGCGTTTTTTTAAATGAGAACCCCCATTTTTATTACGTGTTTGTGTAGTACGTAAAGAAATATGAATGTTTTAGTTGGACCACCTTTTTTCGCTCTGTGATAGACGGCGCTGTAATAGTCACAAACATGTGGCACACAATTGTAGACGAACAGTTGGTAACAGGTATGTTTTTTAAATTTATTTCGATTGTTCCAATGTGACTCATGTACCTCTGTGAATTTACTATTTCTAAGAACGCACGCTGATACAGCGTGATTACCTGTAAATACCACATTAATGCAATAAATGCTCAGAATGGTGTCCGTCAACCTCAATGCGTTTGGCAATAACGACATTCCTCTCAACAGCGAGTACTTTGTCTTCCTTAATGTTCGCACATGCATTGACAATGCGCTGACGCATGTTGTCAGGATTTGTCGGTGGATCACGATAGCAAATATCCTTCAACTTTCCCCACAGAAAGAAATCCGGGGACGTCAGATCCGGTGAATGTGCGGGCCTTGGTATGGCGCTTCGACGACCAACCCACCTGTCATGAAATATGCTATTCAATACCGCTTCAAGCGCACGCGAGCTATGTGCCGGACATCCATCATGTTGGAACTACATCGCCATTCTGTCATGAAGTGAAACATTTTGTAGTAACATCGATAGAACATTACGTAGGGAATCAGCATACATTGCACCATTTAGATTGCCATCGATAAAATGGGGTCCAGTTATCCTTCCTACCATAATTCCGCACCATACATTAATCCACCAAGATCGATGATGTTCCACTTGTCGCAGCGGCGTGCAAAAAATCTGTCATCGTCCCGTAATTTCTCTTTTGCCCAATGGCGGAACTGTACAAGACGTTCAAAGTCATCGCCATGCAATTTCTGGTGCATAGAAATATGGTAAGTGGGCAATCTATGTTGATGTACCATTCTCAACACCGACGTTTTTGAGATTCACGATTGTGGCGCAGTTTGTCCGCTAATGATGTGCGGATTAGCTGCGACAGCATTTAAACACCTACTTGGGCATCATCATTTGTTGTAGGTCGTGGTTGACGTTTCACATGTGGCTGAACACTTCCTGTTTCCTTAAATAACGTAACTATCCGGCTAACGGTCCGGACACTTGGATAATGTCGTCCAGGATACCGAGCAGCATACATAGCACACGCCCGTTGGGAATTTTGATCACATTAGCCATACATCAACACGATATCGACGTTTTCCCCAATTGGTAAACGGTCCATTTTAACACGGGTAATGTATCACGAAGCAAATACTGTCCGCACTGGCGGAATGTTAAGTGATACCACGTACTTATGCGTTTGTGACTATTACAGCGCCATCTATCACAAAGCGGAAAAAGTGGTCCGAATAAAACATTCATATTTCTTCACGTACTACACGAATATGTAATAAAAATGTGGGTTCCTATTTTAAAAAACGCAGTTGATATCCGTTTGACCTATGGCAGCGCCATATAGTGGGCTAGTCATAGCGCTATCTGGTTTCGTTTTTTGTAGTTTTTTTTCGTTTGACGCTTATTTTGTCCTATATTTGGCCCGGTTACGATCAATGGACAACCCTGTATAACAATGTTTCAGTGTTTCACATACGCAATACAATTCGCGCTTTCACTAACCTGTGGTCTTCCTGTGTTAATCAGTGAAGTATGTTACCTAAATAAATTCATTCCGAATATTTTATTACGCTACATTAATTATTCTTCGGCGTTGCGATTATTTTTCTGCTAGTGTTTTGTCCAAGCGCTTCAGTCTGGAACCGCGCGACCGCTACGGTCGCAGATTCTAATCCTGTCTCAGGCTTGGATGTGTGTGATGTCCTTAGGTTAGTTAGGTTTAAGTGGTTCTGAGTTCTGGGGGACTGATGACCTCAGATGTTAAGTACCATAGTGCTCAGAGCCATTTGAACCATTTGTTAGTGTTTTGTGGTACATTGCACTGTCAATGCCTGTTCTTACTACAATCGGCAACTGTGGAATAATTCTTGCTGTTTTCATGTACGATAGGATCTGTGATTTGATCTGTTTGATTGAGCGTTTTTGCTTAATTTTAGAGTAATCTTAGTCATGTAACTTCATTCCTTCTGAATGAGGTACCCTTAGTGGCAATGAAACCCCGTCTAGGCCTATTACAATAAACTTTAGGCAACTGATTGGCTGCACAGATGATTTATTGATTGCCATAATACATACAGTATCGCTAGTTACATTAACGTTCTCAAGTAAATCTACAATCAAAGCATTACATTTTCAGAACATTTTATTTACATATTTTCTGCGTCTAGGACATGTAAGTGTAAGTTTCACAGCATTATATCACCAACATATATAGGTTACAATTTCATTTTCGTCCACAACTAGTTTCTTACTACTAACACAATTTTAAATCGCCCCTGTTGTGAATACAGCTCCAGCCGACTCTAAAATGACTTCAAGCCACAGGGATCACTTTATCATGGAATATGAAGTGTTTATCGTCGTTTGCCCACAGTGCCAATACACATTGTTTTAGACTGAAAACTACATGTAACTTGGATGAAACTACAGTATATACTAAACACTCGATTTCTCATCCTCATCTATTACACTCTCGATAATCATGAACGCTTAATTTTCCTTAACAGATGAGCATTGCACACCATTCACTGCACGCATTGTCCGGCCCGGTAGGTGAGAAGTCAGCGTGACAGAATGTCAATCCTAACAACCAGGGTTCGATTCTCGGCTGGGTCGGAGATTTTCTCCGCTCAAAGACTGGGTGTTGTGTTGTCCTAATCATCATCGTCTCATACCCATCGACGCGCAAGTCGCCGAAGTGGCTTGCACCCAGCGAACTGTCTACCCCACGGGAGGCTCTAGTCACACCGCATTTACTGTACACATTATGTGCTGTTTCAGTTTCGAGAGTATAGGCCTCAATTTTTACTCTCACTTCCATGAAATTGTCAATAAAATCCCATGACAATTCGTCTTTCAATAAATCCACCTTTTTATTGACACGTGGTATGTTATAACTGTTATTATCAGGTTAACCCAAAGTGCTAGACCACCAATTCAAACATAATATTAAATATCCTCATTGAGATGTCAGATATTTACATGATGTATTGAGTTTTGTACTCTCACAGATACCATTGCAGCCCAGGTGACTGACTATCCTTCACAGCATCATACTGCGCCCACCAGTGTACATTCACTGTGCAGTTCACATTTCGAGCAATCGTTCACCTTAAAGAGGTCTATTCGCAAATGGAAGTCGGCGTGGTATGGGAATAAAAGTGATGCATGCGACAAGACTACATGTTTTCATATATTCACGATTCAACTCAACTGATCCCGTACCCACTGCAATCTGTAAGGGCTTCACGACACCTTAATCAGCGATAAACATGTTTTGGGGTATCAAATGAAACACCTTTCAGCTTCTAATTACCACACTTATTTGTCGACGAGTTTCAGCAATTTACTACGTCACCTTCAGGCCCCTGACCGACGTTTAGTCAAAATAGGTGTCAGCATTCAAATACTGGTATCTGTAGATTTCTGCTTGGTATAGTAATCACTTCAACCATCATCTGCCGAGGTTTGGTGGTGGTGAGGGGGAGGGGGGAGAGTGGAATGTCCTTAGGTGGTGGCACTGTGTACAAGCACAGGCGATCCCAGCCTGTCAAAGTCAGCGCACACAGGAAAACTGTCCAATAAGACGACACCTTCAATCTGCCAAAGTTCAGTGCTACATGTGAGCTTTTCCCACAAAATAAAAGTGAGATCCAACCCCAGCAAACTGAATTATTCAAATAAACAGCATATCCTATGCGATATAATTGAGTTTCTTGTCGTGAGATCCTTTCTCTACAGCACAGAAAATGGTTCAAATGGCTCTACGTACTATGGGACTTAACATCTGGGGTCATCAGTCCCCTAGACTTAGAACTACTTAAATCTAACTAACCTAAGGACATCACACACATCCATGCCCGAGGAAGGATTCGAACCTGCGACTGTAGCAGCAGCGCGGTTCCAAACCGTAGCGTCCACAACACATATGGCAGCTTAGAGCCCATGGTGGAATTCATTCTCAGTCAGGAATTTGCCTTGGAAGGAAGGCGTCTCGCGTGCGTCGGTATCTTGCAAGCGTTTACAAGATAAACACTGCTTTGTTTGTGCTGCAGTCCAACCACGACCGACGGCGTGTGGAGGTCTGACATGACACTAGGATAAACAGAGGAAGAGCACGTGTTTCTTCAGGAATTTCTCTGACGCTTTTGTACGAGGACTAAAAAGGCATCCGGACTGTCAGTCAGGGGGCGCAAACGAACACCTGCGTGTGGCGGCCGCTTCTCAGGCTCTCACCGGTGCAGCCAGACTCCTGGCAGCGCGTGCGGTGGCATTCTGTGAGCTCCAGTGGACGGTGCATGCTTCACGATCGAACGATTTTTAACATCCTAATTACGTGTGATGGGCGTTTCATGGCGGTATTCTTTGCGCGATCGGAATTTTAAAAAAAGGATCGGTTTAATTACTTCTTACAAGACCTGCAACTTCCCAAATAGCAAAGAATGGTGAGCAAGAGAAATCCAAGCCCTGCAAACAGAATCTTTATAAATAAACAATATATCCTTGAATTTCATGTCATGAGATCCTTCCTCTCCACCACAGAGCCGCCAGTTTTCACAAAGGAGAGGGGGAGAGGGAAGGGGAGGGTTTGGGGGTTACCAGAGGGGGAAGGGTTAGTTAATTGATCAATGAGTTGGAGTTTTCCTGAGGGCTTGGGAGGAGGAGAGGGGGGGAGGGGTGGGGCAACAATAGGTTAAGGACCTGTCAATCAAAAGGATGGATCATCCCAGGAGGCAATTACCTATCAATGAAAAGAGGACAAGAGGACAATAGGTTTGCCCCCATGTGCATACTTGCCTGTGATGTAGGCAGCTTGCATTAACAAATTTGAGGCCCTCATGCAATTCATGCAGGAAGCAGAATGGAAGAGACAGGAAGTGGAAATAAATATGAAAGAAGCTGGAAGGAAGAGGCAGGAGAGAGAGAAGATAGCCTAGAAGAAGATGAGGTAATTATTAAATAGGGAGACAAAGGAGATACTAATGGTAGCTGAATAGCTTGTTGAATGTATAAAACAGGTCAAGAAGCAAGTCGCGGGTGTTACCGAAGAGCTACAAATTGTCAAGAAAACATCAACAGAGATACGAGAGTTCACAAACGAGGCAAAAAACGATGCCTAGGCGGCAAGGTTAGTAGCCCAAAGTGCATGCGAGGACGCTTTGATAGCTAAATAACAAGTAAAACAGCCCAAAACCGAAATGTGGACAACCAAAAAGGTTCTTGCTGTGCTCCAAAAACGTGGAAGAAGGATCGTTCAGCAAACTCAAGACAAGATTAGCGCGAACGTGAAATGTTTCAAGCAGATAGAGAGGAAGTAGGCAGAAATATCAGAGGTTAAAGAAGAGTACCCTCGGGTCACATCACAACAAAACGTGCTAGCAAAAGGCGTCCAGCAAGCATGTCAGTGGGTTGCGCAATTAGAATTGCGGCCTGGTACAGCAGCACTCCTCCATGATCATGGAAGGAGAGGAGAGCATACATTACGACATTTCGATATGCAACATGGAGCCGGCACAAAGGCGAATGCTGCAGGAGAACAACCCAGCCGCCATAGAGTGCACGCATCATGAGAGACGCAGAGTATGGCAGAAACCGAACCAGAACATATTTCTGTACAGCTTCGGCGAGCGGAAGAACTCGGTGAATCTGACGACACAAGAGGAGGGCTTAACGATACACAAAGATCGTTTGAAGACTGATTTAAGGAGACGCATGCTGCAGAAACGAGGGAAAATTTCGTTCCCAGGAAGTGTCGAATCATTACACCACAAACATTTCTTATCCACTCAAGGCCTCCAGCTGTACAAAGAGAATAACAATACATTACATGTAAAAAGTTGGATAGCTCAGTGCGACAAAGCGCTACCAGAATCATTGCCACTGAAATACAGGCTGGAATTAATCTGCGGAGTTTTAAAGGGGTGGTCAGTCGCGGAACACACGCACAGTGTTTCTAAGTGCTGTCGTTTACGCAATGAGCGCAAGGACGCGTTCCTGAACACGCAGAACACGCAAGCAACACTCAGGCGGGAGATTATGCTGGGTAAACACGTAGAGGTGTCAGTATTCCGTAGTCTGGCAAAGTTCTTCGAGTCACTAGTTAAGAAGAACCGATTTTTGGACCATCTGGCCAATCCCATGGAAATTATGAGGCACTGTTATGTATTACCTCTGCATTACGAAAAACCCCTTATCGGAGGGTGCAACAATTCCACTGAATCATTCAAGAGCGCTCTACTCGAAGTAGACAATGTCAATGAAATACAGAATGAAACAAACAGGAATAGAAAATATCTATGAGAAACGAAACAGGGGAAATTATCGATCACATGGAAACAATAACTCGAACTACGAAGACTCCCCCCCCCCCCCCCCCCCCCCAATAGAGAACACAGCTCTTTTGTGGATATGTGGGTTGAACACACAGGTCCCCGAACTATTGCAGTCTTTCTTCTTTTCTGGGCTGCTTTACCTTCCCCTTTCTTCTCCTTTCCTTACCTTGTTCCTATCTCTTTGCCCCACCTTTCCCTCTCTTGCTGTTCTTCTTTATGTTGGCCCAGCTATCCTCCTAACTTTGCTTCATACTGCGGTTTTGGTTGGTTGCTTTCCCTCCTCCTTCTTGGCTTTTCTTTTTTTGTTACCCGTCAGGGCTTTGACCTCCATCTCTGACATCTGTAATGTGAGTCAGATGGAGAAGAACTCCCTTCCTAGCATCTTTGGCGTTGACTCCCCCCCCCCTCTCTTCCTATTTCTCTCCCTTTTTTTCTCTTCCTTTTCCTTTTCCCCCTTCCCCTCCCTCCCTGCCATAGCCCTTTCGCCTCCTCGTTAGGTCACCAACTCGGTAGCCAGTCTGCATGGTGGGACTGTTATGCACCCATCTGGCTGAGTTCCCTGACGCCACAGGGAATACACTGCTGGTGCCTGCACTGTGAATGCCTTGTGCAAGCCAAGGAGTGGTTGCCCATCTTTTCAGGATATCGAAACTCCCAGCTACAACTGTCCTGCAGCCATTGTTGTTACTGGGTGGCGTCCACGGTGCTAATGGGTTGTACCAGGGCAGACGTTTGGCACATGAAACGTGTTAAACTCACTGGCTTCTCTTCTGCGGTCATGTATCTTTCTCGATACAGTTCTGTCTCAGTTCCTGTTTCTGCCTTCCTGTCCTTACCCTCCTTGGCTACACCTGAGAGGAGACAGGCCCACCAGCTTGGAACGAAATTCTTTCTGCACTACCTGGTCTCCACCCTTCCACCATCAAACTCCTTTTCTTTGTGGAACATACTGAGGACAAGTTTGGTGGAGTTGAGTCGCTAAGCTAGTTGAGATCTGGCTCTCTCCTTATAAAAACAACATCTGCCAGTCAGTCGGTCTCCTCTGCGCCTACAGCCATTTAGGAAACATCCTTAAGACGATCGCTTCTCACAAGTCACTCAGAATGGCATAAGGTGTAATTTTCCATAGGGACCTTCTCCTCCAGTCTGACGATGAACTAAGAGCTAATCTGGAATGAAGTGGCGTTCATTTCGTCCAGCTTGTCCACAAAGGCCCTAAGGACTACCGTGTAGACACTGGCGATTTCAGTGTGGTATTTGAGGGGATACCATACACAAGGAGGTTAAGGTAATGGTGTACAGATGTGACGTGTAACCTTACATTCCACCTTCCATGCATTGCTTCTGTTGCCTCAATTTCGGCAACATATCCTCACGATGCAGTGCCACTCTGATCTGTGGTGACTGAGGACACGCTCTTCATGTAGGGTGCCCTTGCACCCCACCACATAACTGTGTATACTGCTCTAGACTCCACTCTTTCCGATCACCAGAGAGTCCAGTGTATACGAAGGAAACACAAATTTAGGAAATAAAGATCCTTGACCGTCTCAGCTACTTTAAGGCCCCGAAGAAGTTTGACCTCTCCTTTGCCTTGCCTCAGTTACATCTTCCCCTCCCCCATTAACACCATCCTACCCCCTTCCATTTCATCACCCTCAGTGGCTCTCTTTCCTTCCCTCCACAAACTCCCTCATCCTCCTCCTCCGCCTCCTCCTCAGCCAGTGAAGACAACCTCTGCTCTGGCTCCTCCGAGGGATGAGTCTCCCTCTCAGAACACCCTCTCAGGCGTTCTCAGGATATGAAGCCTGCAACTTTGATTGGATGAGAGAAGCATGCTCAGAGGGCTCCAAATTCACTCACTCTCTGTCCAGTCCTGACATCGTTGCCATCTGTTCCCTTACTGATAACGCCTGCTCCCTCCCTCTGAGGGGAAAGAAGAAGCAGCGCAAGTCAAAGAACGGGTCTTCCCCAGCTTCCCAGGGGGCTTTGCTGCCTCCTCCTCCTCATTCCACATCACACCCAGTTTCTAAGGACGTCACTTCATCCTCAAGGGTGATGACCACTGACCGAGTGACATGACCTCCCTTCAGCTTCTTTTTGTGTAACCTGTACTCTCACGAACTGATAATAAACTGGAATAGCAACGAATGTTATCGTCACTTACTGGAAACACAACACTTTGTTTCCTCCTACTCTGCATTCTGTCTTGCTCTTCCAGAAACACACTTCTGTGATGGCAACTGTCCAATGTTTTGTGGTTAGCGGACATTCCGTTGGTACTGTGCCAGCCCCAGGATAGCGTCTCGATGGGGTTCGCACGTCGGTTAGCCTATTTTTATTAGTGATTGGATCCCCCGTTATATCAACGTGGAAGGAATAGTGGTTAGAGGGCAAATGACTCCAGCAATCACTGTTTGCAGTGTCTTCTTCCCCCAAGTAGGTCACTTCCTCATGTTGAACTTTCTACATTATACAGAAAATCCTGCTCCTGTATCTCCTCCTCAGGGGCATTACTGCACACCATTCCCTGTGGGGGAATGTCACTTCGACAGGTAGTGGTCTTCTAATTGACCAACTTACTACAGACTTTGGTTTATGTCTCCTGAATGACGGTTCTCCTACCCACTTTAGTGCTGCTCATGGCTCCTATACTGCTATAGATCTCATCACCTGCTCTCGTGGCTTCCCTACGATGGCCACACCATGACGAACTTTATGACAGTGACCAATTTCCATTGATTCTATTGTTCCCCTGCCGCCGCCAAGCAGACAGGCCCACATGTTGGGCATTCCACAGGGCCGATTTGCTTTTATATACATCTGCTGTGCACTTTAACACCTCTCTCTCGAATTGCATTGATTCAGTCTCTACCACTATTCTTCATGCTGCTGGCATTTCTGTCCCCTATCCACAGGCCCCCTCATTGCAATCATTACTGTGGTGGGCCGAGGACGCAACAGTCGCTGTTCAGGAACGTCGATGGGCGCTGCAGGGATTTAAACGACTCCCTTCAAATACCAACCTTCTCGCTCTTAAGTGTCCCCATGGTAAGGCATACTACCTTACTAAACGGAGTAAAAAGGAATGGTGGGAGCTCTATGTTTCCTCCCTGCGGACATATGCCTCTCCATTGCAGGTTTGGTCCAAACTTCATAGCCTTTTCAGCCGCCAGCAACAGTCAACTGCCCAGGGTCTTATACTCCAAGGTGCTCTATGTACTGATCCACACACTTTGCGGCAATCCGACAGGCTTTTACTAACTGCCGGCACCTTGTCATGGTCTTCTTTGAACTTCCAAGGCATACAGCACACCTTGGTATCATCGCATTTTAGTTACCCTCCATGACTGGGGCTTTTGCGGCCCACTTTCGATTTTTATACACGGCTTTTTATCCCACCGGCTCTTCAAGGTTGGCACTTCACTCAGCATCTCTCAGATTCAGTAGAACGATATCCCACAGGGTCCTATGTTAAGTGTCACTCTCTCCCTCATTGTCATAAATGGGATTGTAACCTTTGTTGAGTCTCTGTTTATCCCGACGTTATATGTCGACGATTTTTCCTTCTGGCACAGCTCCCAATCGGTAGCATCTGCTGAGCGTCGATTCCAAGATGCCATCCAACAGACTTCTGTGTTCGCCATCTCCCATGGCTTCCTCGAAAACGCGTATCATAAGTGTGCAGTACAGTACACCTCGATCCATAACTTTATTTAGGCGACCGGCTCCGGTATGTTGTAGCACATTCCTGTTTCATGGGACTTATTTTTGATGAAAAACTGACTTGGCTGCCTCATATTCGCCACCTGAAGAGTACATGCACGTAGAAGCATAGTGATCACCGCCTCCTGGCCTTCACATATTGGGGTGTGGACCATGTTACTCTTTACCATGCTCTGGTCTTGTCTGGTCTTGTCCATATTATGATAATCATGTTTATGGCTCAGCGGTTCTTCCCAACCTGAATATTCTTGACCCTGTTCACCATTGTGGGATGTGTCTGGGTTTTGGTGCCTTTTGCACTAGTCCCATTTAGTGTCTCCGTGCGTAAGTGAAAATTCCCCCACTTACAAACTTTATTGGGCCAGCTTCTGGGCTCTTACACAATCAACCACTCGCCAATTCCTTTGACAATCGCATGTACCATGTCCTCTTTGCAAATGAGGGATGTCTCCCTCCTCATAACCACCTATGGGTGGGATTGCCAGTTGGAATGCGTCTCACTTCCCTCTGTCAAGATCTCGATCTCCACTAACTGGAGCGCACCCCATGAATTTCCTCCCACTGCCCCCTCCCCCTATGGACAATGCCTAGACCACAGCTTAGGAGTGACATGTTCCACGATCCTAAGGTCTCTGTCACCCCTATGGTCTTCTGGTGTCTTGTACGTTCCATCCTTGCAGAGTTACAGGGTGGTACCATCTTCTACACTGATGGTTGTAACATGATAGATAAGGTGGGATATCCTTTCATGTCTCCTACTGGCTTATAATACCATTTATTGCCAGGATCATGTAGTGTGCTCACAGCAGAGCCGCTAGCCATTAAGAGGGCCCTCCACGTTTTTACTCAGGCTTCCCTTCACCTTGTTTTAATATGTACTGACCCAATGAGCAGCCTACAGGCTATCGACCACCATTCTCATCACCCTTTGGTTTCTGCTATCCATGACCTTCTCTCTGTCCTTGGCAATGCCACCTGTTGATCTGTCTCTTTTTGGATCCCAAATCACGAGGCCATCCCAGGATTTACTGGCTGGCCATTTGGTTAGAGCAGCAGATACTTACCCCATTCCCTTTCATGATTACAGCTGCAGCTATGTGGAACTACGCCAAACCTCTCTTTCCCCTATAGTGGAATGACGTCTGGTGTGCTACTGCGCTCAGTAATAAACTCTACACAATCAAGAAGACTACTGTGATTTGGCGCTCTTACTTCCACTCCTCTTGGAAGGACTCCACTGCCTTATGCCATCTATGCATTGGTCATACCAGCCTCAACAATTTTTTCCTCTTGCATAACGAACCACCCTCGCAATGTGCTTGTGGAGCCAGACTGACGGTACTCCATACACTGGTGGAATGTCCGCTTATTTTGGCTCTTTGTACTAAGTATAATCTTCTAAATTTAAAACTTTATATTAGTAGACGATTCACAGATGGTTGAACTGGACCTCAGTTTCCTCAGTGAAAGTGGTTTTTATTTTCAGATATAAGGCTTTGCTTTAATCCTGGCGCACGTACAGGGTGGTTGTGGTTGGGATGACTCTTCATGTTTTCCTGACCTGGGACCCATGATCACTCAGCCGAGGAAAGACCGCTTTTTTACCCATCTGTTTTTCTAGTTTTTGGTCTACCCATTTATACCTTCTACTGTGTGAGTTTTAACTTCCTCATTTCTTAGTTTCACTCTTCTGACTGGATCTCTCCACTTCTTGCGGACCCTCTCTCTTGCACGAATAACTTTGGAATCGCATGACTGACGACCTCTCCGTTTAGCCCCATAACGTCTCCCCCCTGAATTAACCAATCAGTCTACAGAACTGTAGAGGGAATAACCAGCCACGATGGGAAAACAAAGTTAGAGGAAGCTATTACAACAACAAACGGCTTGACAAAACAGCGAAGAACAACGAAATCCAAACCAGTTCCAACGGGATATTGGAGAGCCACAGGAGCAAAAGAACAACTGGGAGACCAACAATCGATGTCATCACAAAACCAACAAAATCATCACATCCCATCCAACCCGTCACAGGAGAAACTTAGCAGGTGTCCAAATAGAAACTGACGCTCCGCTCCTGCAGACATAGCTCGAAACAAAGCCTTAGAAACCATCGGAACGAGCAACATCAACATGTTAGAACATTAAGACATAAAATTTTTGTAGTAGTAGTTCACTTTGGTCAGAATCATTTTGTACATGTAAGTCCAACGGATAAGCAAATTCTAGGTTATATTCTGTCGCATAGCCTCAATTATCCATTTATTGAATTTGTTGAATATTGTATTTGTAATTGTCATTTATTAGCTTACGGTATGACTCATCGTGGAACGTTATCAAGTGAGTTGCGTGGTAGTTACATCATTTTATGAATGCATTCACCGTGCGCTTGAAAATCAAACTCAAGATTGGATAGAAATTCGTCATAAGTGACAGCTCCTCGTAAAAACGGGCACTTTCTTGCGCCATGACAACCCTTGCACGTTGAACTTAAGCTTTTGGTTGTGTAGGTACGTAGTGAAAGCCCCCCCCCCCGGATATGGTAAAGTTAAATTTTATTAAAAAAAGAATGAAACAGCTATCTACAAAGACATTTATAATGAATGCGCGGCAAGTCGAAGACAAATGAAAAAAAAAATCATTCATTTTTCTCTTACATGATTTTGTTTTCACTTTCTCGTATGTAGAAGGATGGATAAGATGCATTGTTTTCGGTATGAAGTACTACGAGTGTTATGTATTATACGTTTGTGAGAATGAGAGAAGAGTTAACAGTAACCGAGCGAGGTGGCGCCGTCCGGCCATCTTGATTTAGGTTTTCCGTGATTTCCCTAAATCCCTCCAGGCAAATGCCGGGATGGTTTCTCTGAAAGGGCACGGCCGACTTCCTTCCCCATCCTTCCCTAATCCGATGAGACCGATGACCACGCTGTCTGGTCTCCTTCCCCAAACAACCAACCAACCAACTTAACAGTATTAAGTATTTTTATTGAAGCGGAGTAAAGTAAGGAGGATTTTCTTCATTTTTTATCACACACTGCTATCCTTGAAGTCGTCTGCTTGCATCTAATACTGTAATGTAAAAGAGGAAGTTGAACAGCCTAAATTCGTGCAAGGAGAACATTTCTAATAAAGCAACTGCATTATCCTTTAAATTTTTTCTATTCATATTTGTATAATATTTTTTATTATTAATATAACAGATGCTCCAACCAGCATTTTACCTATGAGACAAATGGTCATTATGTCTTTGTGACGCACTATCGTTGTCCATTATCGTGCTCCAAGGTGAACAAGAATGCAGGTCAAGAAACAATCGCTTTATGAGCATCTAATTCAGCTGTCTACTTCTGGTAGTAGTGTCTTCTGAAATACAGGGTGATTCAAAAAGAATACCACAACTTTAGGAATTTAAAACTCTGCAACGACAAAAGGTAGAGCTAAGCACTATCTGTCGGCGAATTAAGGGAGCTATAAAGTTTCATTTAGTTGTACATTTGTTCGCTTGAGGCGCTGTTCACTAGGCGTCAGCGTCAGTTGATGCTAAGATGGCGACCGCTCAACAGAAAGCTTTTTGTGTTATTGAGTACGGCAGAAGTGAATCGACGACAGTTGTTCAGCCTGCATTTCGAACGAAGTATGGTGTTAAACCTCCTGATAGGTGGTGTATAAAACGTTGGTATAAACAGTTTACAGAGAATGGGTGTTTGTGCAAAGGGAAAAGTTCTGGACGGCCGAGAACGAGTGATGAAAATGTAGCACGCATCCAGCAAGCATTTGTTCGCAGCCCAGGAAAATCGACTCGCAGAGCTAACAGAGAGCTGCAAATTCCACAATCAACTGCATGTAGAGTCCTACAAAAAAGGTTAGTTAAGAAACCTTATTGTCTGAAATTGGTTCAAGCACTGTCTGCAGCTGATAAGATTAAAAGAATCGATTTCTGTGATTTTATCCTTGCTCAAATGGAATCAGATGAATCTTTCGTTTCAAAGATTGTGTTTAGTGATGAAGCAACTTTCCACACTAACGGGAAAGTCAACCGTCACAATGTCTGTAGATGGGGCACTGAGAATCCGCGGGAAACAACTCAGTATGAACGTGACTCGCCTAAGGTGAACGTTTCTGTACCATTTCAGCCAATAAAGTTTTTGGTCCCTTTTTCTTCGAAGGTGCTACTGTAACTGGACTACAGTATCTGGAGATGTTAGAGAATTGGCTGTTCCCTCAGCTCGAACAAGATGCACAACAATTCATATTTCAGCAGGATGGACCGCCACCACATTGGCACTTATCTGTCCGTAACTACCGGAACGTCAACTACACGAGGCGATGGATCGGCCGCCAGGAAGCCCGTGACATAGCACTTCATCACTGGCCTCCAAGAAGCCCTGATCTTACCCCCTGCGATTTTTTCTTATGGGGGTATGTTAAGGATATGGTGTTTCGACCACCTCTCCTAGCCACCATTGATGATTTTAAACGAGAAGTAACAGCAGCTATCCAAACTGTTACGCCTGATATGCTACAGAGAGTGTGGAACGAGTTGGAGTATCGGGTTGATATTGCTCGAGTGTCTGGAGGGGGCCATATTGAACATATCTGAACTTGTTTTTGAGTAAAAAAAACCTTTTTAAATACTCTTTGTAATGATGTATAACAGAAGGTTATATTATGTTTCTTTCATTAAATACACATTTTTAAGGTTGTGATATTCTTTTTGAATAACCCTGTATCATTACCGTCTGTGAGATTATTTCTGCCCTTTCGCAAGCCATCTTGTATACTGCCCACGTAGCAATTGTAAATTTCTGTTGTTACGCAGTGACGATAGATCGGCACTGCATCCACTTATCACTCAAGCAAGTTCACTCCACTCTGTCTCGATTTCGGGTGTGTTATGAGTGGTATTAGCTGCCAGTGCATTGGGTGCCTGAAGACGCTAATTCTGCTGGGTTCCTGGGCCATCACCAATCGTGTGATGACGCATTTGTCGAGGTCTTTGTAGTTTTCTGGCGCTATTTGGAGTGGCGTGAGTGAAATGTATTATGAGGCGTGATCAAGCACATAGCGAGCAACGATGCTGTGGCATACCTGAGGCTCAGGAACAGAAAAGAAGTTGGAAGAAAGCGACATTTAATGCGGAAGAAGGTCATCTAATTTGCCTTCCTGCATTTTATTACTGCGGCGATCCAGCAAGAAGAAGGCTGGAGGCATTTTTGTAATATGTAAAGCAGCACATAAGTGGGACGTAATGACATTTATATGTGTCATATGTGTGAATACAGGAGCAGTTGCCATGAGACAGAGCATCTATGCAGAGGAATGGGTGCATAACTTCAGACCACTCCAGCATTGGGTGCCCACCCCACCGGAAGTATTAAGCACAAGAGTATAATCTAAGACAATGGCAAGCTTAGAGGTAAAGTTGAAAGGTATTGGGTAAAGAAAATAAGTTAATACTGATTGTTTTGTGGAGTGAGCATGCTGAGTGATAAGTGATTGCAGTGTGTGCCTATTGTAGGGGTATGCATGGCGAGAAATGGTACTAATACAACTCTTGTGCACAGACCACAGACACTTCACGCCATATTGTTAAGACAGTTGTCACTGTTAAAGATGTCAATAAAATAACGCTTATGCCTTCGTTTCATTTTATTAAAAAAATGGTTCAAATGGCTCTGAGCACTATGGAACTTAACATCTATGGTCATCAGTCCCCTAGAACTTAGAACTACTTAAACCTAACTAACCTAAAGACAGTACACAACACCCAGCCATCACCAGGCAGAGAAAATCCCTGACCCCGCCGGGAATTGAACCCGGGCGTGGGAAGCGAGAACGCTACCGCACGACCACGAGATGCGGGCTTCATTTTATTACAGTCTCTCTGATAGCCATATATACGTTCATACTGTATTTATTCAAAGAGATTATTTTTGTGTTGTTGTTCTATTCATAAGAAACCATTTGTAAAAACGATGTAAAGACATGGCACTGAAGCATACCATGAGGACTGTGCAAATATTGGCAGATGTCAAACCCGATATCAATGAATCCTCTGGGGCTTCATGAGGCAACACCCTGCAGCCAGTGATGACAACCATGAGGCAGCTTGAAGGAAAACGCCTGTGGCATGGGCACCACCTAAAGCTGCTGAACAGATGGCCAGTTGGCAGTACTGAATGAATGATGGACAGCTGGTGGGTGGCCAGCCACCTTCACAGCCTAACTAGAGTGGAAGCAAAGGAGGAACTGCACCAAACACTGCAGCTGCTATAAATCAGCTTACCTTGGGTGGCTATGAATGGAGGTGGCCCACTGGACAAGGGCAGCCAGCCATTGATGTCACATCAATCCCTCGAGACCTTGGCAGACAGCTGGACACCAAGCAATTGACAGCCAACAGCAGCCACCCACAGAGCAGCTGTAAATGGCACCCGCCGGAATGAAGACTCATCTATGATATTGAGCCACATCCTCCAAGGACCTGCAGACAAGCTGGCGCCCCAAAAAGTTTTAGGGGAATCCCCCAGGCAGACACACCCTTCTACAGATGGCGTGCAGATTTGGATGGCCATGATCCACGCGAATTGTTCCTGGAGTCGTGCTTTATAACGCACATGAACACTGGCGATTGTGGAGACATCACACACTATCCACTGGTACACTGAGAGACAGGAATTCATCACTGGGAGACGGTTTGTACAACAAATGCAACGGTGTTTCACCACACAATCAGAAGGAAAACTGCACTTCTTCAGCGACCAGGTCGAGAGACAAGACAGGGGCAGAGATGTCACTCCCTGAGTTAGAGAAGTTGGACACTGTCCATCAATACTGGTATCTCATTTCCTCTCACCAGATATGCCCATCACACCCAACAGCACGGCAGAATGCCAATTGCTGCCAGGTCGAGACGATGCCAACAGCCACGTGAAATGCCTTGTTCACGATGAGGGACCAAAGCTGTCTGCTGCTGCTCCTACATCAAGTGTTGAGTGAAGGGCAACCGTCACTCTGGCGCATCCTCAGGGCACCTTGCTGCTCGCCATTCCAGAGACAATTTGTGTGTCTATATAGTGCAATGTTCTACATGACTTTGTAAATCTAATATGTCTCCTCAAAAACCCTTGCAGGGAGACCGATAGGATGTTTCGTAAACTCCTAATTTTAGGACATTCTGTATGTTTTCTTGTGAAAGTGATTTAATTTTTGTGACAGAGCTATTATACGAAAATACTTAATCAAATATTTATGTAAATTCTATTTGAAAAGTATGATATGCAAATTTCTTGTAGGGAGTAGAAACAGTATTACCCTACCCTATGAAATAAGGACAATGGATGACACTTGTTAATTGCTTGTTTATATTTTGAGAATGGTTGTGTTTCTAAAATTATAAATATTATCCATCTACGTATTGTGACTTACTGGAAGCTGGTGGCTGACTGAGCAGTGGTGAATCACTGAGGCAGAGAACGGTTCGAACTCCACAGAACTGTAATATGATGAGGGACAGTAGTCGTCTCTGACCTCAGAAACTGTATGAGTGAGTACAAATGCTGCTGCAAACATCTTTTTAGCCCTTTAACAATTGTTCACCTGAAGGCTGCGGTGTAGCAATGACCTTAGGGGCCACATGAATCATTCTACACTCAGCAATGTGCATATGTTCTTCTTGCAGGCTTGCAGCTTTGTATGAGTGATTGACTCCTGTGCTGAATGAGGTCAGGTTAGGATGGTTTTTTCATGTGCGCTCCTGGTTGGAAAAATCGTCCTTATCACTTATATTATCATTGCGAGATCTCAATATTATTTGACGATTTCCTCTATCTTATTTCACACTACAACATTCTAAAGTGAGACACTACACATGCAAAAATCAACAGCAAATGGAGGGCAGTGAGATAGGACAAGCCACTCTCTCACTTATTTTCGTGTTCAAGACTACTCTTTAATGTTGTTAGTACGTCCTGGACATCATTTTTATGATATGATAGAAAGTTAGCAAGATGAGCAGGCGTTGATAAGAGCATGTTCGCTGTTGATGCATACGAGATCTTTATGGTAGCTCTCCTTAGAATAGTATTTCCTGAGTAGAGAACAAGCAGGCAGTTTAGTGATTAGACAATAAATCTTGCAGTGGACATTTGAGGCTTGTAAGCCATGTGCATCTATTAGGGAGAGGAGCACCTCAAATCTCTTACCAGGGACAGAATGCTGGTCCCAAGAATGCCTTGCACTGGTGTGCAGTCACCGCTTTTGGCCCGAGAGGAGAAAAACTGCCTAACTGGATCTACCGGTTAGGCGTTTCTGGCTACAGCAGGGGCAGGGGTGCAGTAGAGAAGTGGGTCACCCTGCCAAGGCAATTCAACTATGTTGTAAATGCGCATTCCATAAAGAGACGGCGTCCATAGAAATCTAAGAATTTCCATATTCTCCTTGGACCGGACACTACTGATCGAGGGGTCCGGTGGAGTCACCCCTATCCCTGCCAAGTTTCTTGGGAAACCTCAGGCCTACGGAATAATTTTAGGATGGAGCGCAAAATTTACTGTGGCTGAAAATGGTCTATGCTGTGATAGAAAAGCAGATGCTTCAGCTTAGCCAAGGCCCCTGGTCGGACATACTGTATGGTTCGGCCCATCCTGATAATGATCTCTGGGGTAAATTTGTTGTTCACTTTAGGCCTAAACGAAAACTCAAAACATATTGCCATAAGCGGCCATAGGAAAAACAATTTGGAGAATAACGTCTTCTTGTCCCTGCATGGGAATTTATGAGTCAGGGATTGGCAGTTTGTCCAGCAGACAAAAGAATATTGGACAGAGGGTGAGTAGACAGCTAGAGGGTAGACATAGCACTCATGGAGTCTTGTGATTGGCATGAAACCCTTGTGGGAGTGATTGCGTGGGTGCTCTTTTCTAGTTAACTGAGGTTTGATGGAAAGGGATGAATGGAGAAACCAGCCATCAGATTCAGTCTCTGGTCTGGAGAGGAGATTCTGGCCTTCACTCTTGTAATGAGTGCGTTGCATTTGGGATGCTCATCCGGAGTGTGAATTTGCACTGGCACTGGTCTAGAATCGCAAACCTGTGGTGAAGTCTTACCTGTACCGACAGTGTGGACCTTAGTCATCTTGGACAACTCACTGTGCTGAGGGAAATCTTATTCATATCCGGTCTGCCGCCTTGGCGTTTGAACTACTTGTGTGCACTGCCGTATAAGCAAGTCAAATTGGTCCTTAGTATGACTGGTGAACATGAGTGTCATATGCTGGAATCTGCCGAGATCTGAGAGTAGTTGCGATCTGTCAAACAGATCTCCAGCCTGAAACGTTGCGTACTTTGTGGCTGCTATAACAAGTTACAGGTGCCCCTCATCACTACTCTGCAGATGCTTGCACCACGAGCGTCACCTAAGACAGCGTTACACGTTGAAAAGTTCTCCACTGCAACGATGTGCGCAGAATTAATCCATCAAAGTCTGTTCAGTGTTAGATAATTTCAGATTTGCATTATCCATGTTTTCAGCAAGTATAAATATGTTAAACAAATAAATCATAGTATTTGGCAACCAAACGTCAGCTAATGGACAGCTAATTACTTGTTGCTTATATTTGTGTTGCCAACAGTTCACAATTTATCTGTCATCTAACTTAAGTTTTGTTGCTTATCCTACTTTAAAATCAAAAAAAATTTTTGCCATTTTTTTTATGAAAGATTAATATCATGTCGAAATATTAATCATCCATCAATAATTGACTACAATAATGACTTGCCCACCATTACAGTAAATTATTTCAGCATACTAGCTTTATTTAATATTCTGACAAAAATGATAACTTCCAATGCAGAGCAGAATCAATGTAGTAGATGCATGACAAGTTAGACAAGTGGAAAGTTTACAAGATAAAGTAATTGCTGTCAGGGTGTACACTTACAGTCGGCTATTGTCTTTCAAATCAAGCTGCAAGATCCGTATCGTCTTGCAAGATACCAAACCACACTGTCGTCTGTCATACCACCTGTCAACCAGGAATGTTCCTCTGGGGTGCCATTTCATTTCATAGCAATTTTGTTTTAGTTTTCATCTGCGGCAGCCTTACAGGACAGTGGCACATCGACTACACTCTACACAACGTTTTGTTACCCTTCATGACAAACCATCTGGGGCTTACATTTCAGCAAGATAATGTTTGCAGTCACACGGTGAGAGTTTCTAGTGCTTGTCTTCATGCTTGTCAATTCTTGCCTTAGTCAGCGAGGTTGCCGGACCTCTCCCCAAATGAGAACATTTCCAGCACTGTGGATAGGACCTTCCAACCATGTCAGGATTTTGACAACCTAATGAACCAATTGGACAGACGTTGACTTGATATCCCTCACGAGAACATCCAACAACTCTGTCAATCAATGCAGAGCAGAATAATTACTTTCATAAGGACCAGACCGAGCGAGGTGGCGCAGTGGTTAGCACACTGGACTCGCATTCGGGAGGACGACGGTTCAATCCCGTCTCCGGCCATCCTGATTTGGGTTTTTCGTGATTTCCCTAAATCGTTTCAGGCAAATGCCGGGATGGTTCCATTGAAAGCGATCAGCCGATTTCTTTCCCAATCCTTCCCTAACCCGAGCTTGCGCTCCGTCTCTAATGACATCGTTGTCGACGGGACGTTAAACACTAACCACCACCACCACCATAAGGACCGGAGGTGGACAAATACGTTACTAACTTGCTCAATTTGTGTAGACGTTTCTCTCGAATAGTTTTTTCTGAGTTTTAAACATTTGTTCGTCTGTACAAGCCACATTACAGCTCCCAGTTACCGATCCATTCGTATAATTCCACCGTTTTGCATCTTTTTTTCTTTTTTTTGTCTTATAAAGTATTTATCATAGTGAGTGAAACGTAGTAATCAAAATTTCCGTAATTTTATGGCTCTGCTAAAGCTAATAGTCAATGAATTATCGTGTCTAGATGCGGTGTTACGTGCAATTGGCGTACTATTTCTTGGGAGAGACGAATGCGTAGTCCAGTACACTTACTGGTCAGTGGAGCGGACCAAAAATGGCTCTGAGCACTATGGGACTTGACCTCTATGGTCATCAGTCCCCTAGAACTTATAACTACTTAAACTTTAGTAACCTAAGGACATCACACAACACCCAGTCATCACGAGGCAGAGAAAATCCCTGACCCCGCAGGGAGTGGACCATGTATGACGTAAACATATGCCCTGTGTTACGTGGTGCGAAAGATTACTAACGTGACGGAATGTGTAAAGGATGTGACTGGAATTGGTAGTGCGAAAGATCATCTGTGGAGGACGAGACTGAGTTTGCAGGTGAGTCGCCTTGCACTCTCACTTCAGTTTATCAACAGTGGCAAAGGCTGGGGTTGAAACACAAAGTTACGAGTCTGATTTTATTTTTAGCGTAAGAGCGACGTCAGCGCAGTAGCTATAGTGTCAGGTTGATCTTTTCCATCTTATTCATCCGTTCGGCGTATTCAAGGTGAATATTAGAAAAAAGTGATCACACAGTAAAATAAGGCACATTCAGCTTTACATAATACAAAATTGTAGACATTAAGACTTACTTTTAGGCCAGTCGATGTCATTTGTCACGAGTTTATGTAAGTCCTCCAGTATACCACCAAAGCCATGCACAGTGGACTCGAATAGTTGGTCCTTTGACTGGTTGAGTGATCGTTCGAGAGGCCCCATATTGTCATTATCATCCTACATCTTCGGACGCCTTTCGTCACTTGGTTTAGTGTTGCCCATATTCTTGTCGAAACTTAAAGCCGTCTACTGGTACCTTTGGATCATCAACCAGGTTTCAATTCTAACTTTACTCCTACTACGCAATATTTACCATTCCGTTCCTCGATCGTAAGGGAACACATTTTCGTCTCTTTGCCATATCGATTTCAAGCCGCTTTTAGTGTCAGGTCACGATGTAAAGGAAATTTGAGTTGGACAATATTTTACTGTATTCTCTAAATAGTAACTGATTCTTTCTTATTTCACGTGGTGCTATATTAGTTAGCACGTGTAGCCAACTAAGAGGTGTACATCTACTAATTGCATATTTTATTCTCACTGCTTCTCTTACTTCAGTATCGATTTTTCATACGTGGCCGCTTCTGGCCCATAAAGGCGCACAATACTCGGCCACGGTATACAGGGTGGTCCATTGATCGTGACCGGGCCAAATATCTTACGAAATAAGAGTCAAACGAAAAAACTACAAAGAACGGAACTTGTCTAGCTTGAAGGGGGAGACCAGATGGCGATATGGTTGGCCCGCTAGATGGCGCTGCCATAGGTCAAACAGATACCAATTACGTTTTTTTTTTTTAAAAAAAGCAAGCCCCATTTTTTATTACATATTCGTGTAGTACCTAAAGAAAATGAATGTTTTAGTTGGACCACTTTCTTCGCTTTGTGATATATGGCGCTGTAATATTGACAAACGTAGAAGTACGTGGTATCACGTAACATTCCGCCAGTTCGGAGGGTATTTGCTTCGTGATACATTACCCGTGTTAAAATGGACCGTTTACCAATTGTGGAAAAGGTCGATATCGTTTTGATGTATTGCTATTGTGATCAAAATGCGCAACGGGTGTGTGCTATGTATGCTGCTCGGTATCCTGGACATCATCCAAGTGTCTTGACCGTTCGCCGGATAGTTACGTTATTTAAGGAAACAGGAAGCGATCAGCCACACGTGAAACGTCAACCATTAATGAGAGACCGGACTACTGAGGGTCGGATTAGCGAAAGTCTAGTGTACGATGTACTGATTGTGAGCTGTGCCATTCGTAGAAGTACGTGGTATCACGTAACATTCCGCCAGTTCGGAGGGTATTTGCTTCGTGATACATTACCCGTGTTAAAATGGACCGTTTACCAATTGTGGAAAAGGTCGATATCGTTTTGATGTATTGCTATTGTGATCAAAATGCGCAACGGGTGTGTGCTATGTATGCTGCTCGGTATCCTGGACATCATCCAAGTGTCTTGACCGTTCGCCGGATAGTTACGTTATTTAAGGAAACAGGAAGCGATCAGCCACACGTGAAACGTCAACCATTAATGAGAGACCGGACTACTGAGGGTCGGATTAGCGAAAGTCTAGTGTACGATGTACTGATTGTGAGCTGTGCCATTCGTGATGAAGAAATGACGCATAGTAAACTATGAAGTCATAATGTTTTTAATTTGGAGGAAAAGCTTTGTAACTACGATGTATTTATAAAACAATATTCATCTTTTGTCGGACATACTTCTTGTGTCACTTCCTTCGTTACCTTTCCTACAACTAGCCATTATGTCTTAAGACGTATGTATCAATGTAAGTTCATATAAGTGAGAATAATTATTCATTTTAGTTCAAGCACTGTCTCATGTTCTTTTACTTGATGGCACTAATCTCATTCTATTTTTATTGACATGTTACTAAGTGAAAGTGTGGTGAGTACGGTGATTTCCCTAAATCGCTCCAGGCAAATGCCAGGATGGTTCCTTTGAAAGGGCACGGCCGATTTCCTTCCCCATCCTTCCCTCACCCGAGCTTGCGCTCCGTCTCTAACGACCTCGTTTCGACGGGACGTTAAACACTAAGATCCTCCTCCTCCTCTTATTGTATGGACGGAAATAACCATCTTGGGCGAAATCTGTTTAGCCGCCACTACCGCCATCTCACCAGTTTTAGTAATTGCTTAGAACCTGCATGTCATTTAATTAACGAAGTCCAATTGCCCAGTGCTAACAAAACTTTCGCATTTGAGATATTCCAAACTTTCATGGTAGCAATAATACAAAGCTAAGCCAGTTACTCTGAGAAAGCAATACTTTGAATCTCGCAATACTTTAATCTCTAGACCTTTCGTCAACTTAAGTCACCTGCTGCAAAATAAGGGAGAGTTAAGGCCCAGAAGAGCACAGCTTCTCAAAACTGTGGTCGCTTGACGCAAGGAACGTTCTGAATGAGTGACACATCTTGACCGCCGCGCAAATATGCTTGACTTGAAACACTTCGTGCAATGCGCTATTTGTCAGGGCTAGTATGCAAGAATACCTCAAAAAATTATAAAGCTGCAGAAACATTCAGTCAAATCTTAATAAAATGTCAAAGACTGGCAACTTGTTCATAAATGTAGAACCTTGCTGTTAACAAAAAGCAAAGTTGTAGCATTCCTTTGATTGCAGTAGAAATGAGACACAGTTGGAACCAGTCAACTCACTAAAAGACCTTGGTGAAATAATGCGTAGGAATTGGAAACAGAATGACCGCATAGGATCAGTCGCAGGGAAATCAGGTTGCTGACTTCGAGTCAGTTGTAGTACCCTGGGAAAAAACAACCAGTCTACAAAGGAAATCGACTACCGAACATTTCCGCAATCCATCCTAGATTATTGGCGGATCCATACGATATTGGATTATCACGGAATATTGAACGAATGGCAGCACGAATGGCCGCAGCGTTTCTTGCTGAAAACCCCAAACTGGTCGTAGGTTGAAGATAGAGGCCAACTATTCCGCAAAACCCTACTTACAGAGTATGAACATCCAGTTTTAAGTGAGGAATCTAGGAAAATACTACAACACAGGAATTACATCTCCCCTTGGGACCACTATGAGAAGATGAAGCTAATTACAGAACGCCCAGAGCCATCTGAGCAGTGATCCTTATCACGTTGCATGCGCAGTTTGATCGGGAAGAATCCCTAGTACGAGGTAGAGTGGGAAGTACCCTGTGTTATGCACTTCACAGTGGTTTGTAGGGTATAGAGTAAGTGTACTGACGAGCAGTTTGTGTACCTGGAAGGTCAGTAGTATTTTTCGGTGTTGTATGTCCCACCTCAAACGGAGAATAACACTGAATGAAAATGTTTTATATGTTGTGTATAATAATGAACAACGAAAACCGACACCACTGAAAATACGCAATGATCAAAGCCAAAATTCTCCATTGAACATAGACTTGCGAAGGAGTCGCTTGCAAGATGAATGCGAATTTGTCGCTACGAGCCGATATTGGTTTCGGTATGGAACATATTCCTAGTTAGTGCAACTGAGTTAGAAATGTAAAGTAGTGATATATAGGACCTATAATATGAATGCAGACTCGTTGTATAAACTTCTTTCTGGAGTCTCGAATTACGCTAGGTATCAGTCGCATTTTTGACATTGTCGAATCGGTGCAAGAATGAGAGTCGAATCTGTTGTTGCCCAGCAACAAACTTGCTCCTTCAACTTTTCTCTTGCAACATAGTATATAAACAGATCAAGAGTAGCTGAAGAAGGGACTAGAAGGATTCCACTGCGAAAATGAGCAGGAAAGCTACACAGAGAGCATCAAACCACGCAAGAGCAGCAGATGCGTAGATACACAGAATTGCTACGTCCTTGCACAGGACGATCGGAAAGTACTACTCACGAATGACGATGTTCTTAAACTCGTCAGATTGCTTCAGCTGCTTATGCACTGTTGATGACATACCATGGGAGGAAAAATCAGGTGAATAATGTCGGCTAGACGAAATACAGGGGTAAGTAAATACATTCTCTATGGGACATTTATGTTCCCGGTTCGCATATGACCGTGTCACTCCCTCCCCCAGTAATATTCGTGCTGCTAACAAACTGACCTCTATCGTAGCCAGACGTCAATTTTACTTAGAAAAGTGACTGGTTGTATAGTGCTGGAGTATCGGCCCGATCTGTAGCGTAGGCCGTGGTCTGCATGGCCACAGACATCATGTGCTCCACATTTAATAAACATCGCTATGACATGAAGCATGAACGGTGAACAGGGTCAACAGTCTGGATGATTAACTGATCTGGCATTACAACATAACCATACTTGTCCACAGTCTTAAGCTTAATTCAGTTAGGTAAAGACATTTTTACGCCAGACGCACTTCGCTTTTATTTACAAAGCATCTTTAATGGTTATTCTGCAAATATGTATACATTTGTTTCTACATTTTTATTGTATTAGATTGAAAACATAATTTATTAAAAAAGATGGCTTGCAATTTTATTACGATGGTTCTGCTTTCTGTTGATACATTCTGCAAACCATTGCGTCTTCCCTCTTTGATGGTGGAGTTTCATGTCAAAACAAACTTCATCACACATATTCGCTTCGCAATTTTTGACGTTTTCATCTTTTTCTTACTCTGTATTGCCACTGTCTATTCTTCAGCTTACTTTTGGAACTAGTACTGTAGTTATGTGTGTTCGCACTCGGCGCTGTATTACGGCGTTTATGTGTGTTCATTTGTCTTTCGTATAGTTTGTAAACGTTGCCAACCTGTGAAAGTTTCTTTTTAATCTTTGTATATACCCAGCTTGAAGAAAAAAGCCGCATTCCAGTTTTCCATGCGAATCCTTGTCCAGATTCAAGACAAAGGTTTATCTAGCGAAATTAGCTCGCGTGCATTTTGAAAACACATGTAGGAGAACGAGGAGCTGACAACACTGCCACATCGAACAGCGCATCGAAATGTACAGAGAAATGCGTGTCACCCCACACCACCATACCAGCCGAGGTCCCTCACTGTGTAGGCTGCTTGGACATCAAACCCACACCCACACCCACCATGGAGCTATGGTGCGACTCACCGTCAGGTTCCTTTCTTACTTTTTTATACGTCTGTCCCCTAGTCCTCATCGTTTATAAGCAGGACATCGTTTTGTCACATGACAATGGCCTATCACGTGACCGTGGGACCCATTAAACTGCATGATGTGTCTACTAAGGGCACAGTGCTTAACCGGAACTGGTCGTGACAACTTCTTGTAGAACGGCTTCCTGACGGAGGACAATAACGATGAATGTATCCATATGCTTTTGGAACTGGGTGCATCCGATAACCAAACCGCTGCTGCCGCATGATAGCCTCAAATGCACTCGTGGATAAGAATGTTTTTGGCCGCCTAGAACAACACCTTCGGGAAATCGTCAATCTTCGTCGGCAAGTAATGGACAGAGGTCGCCCAAGACACATAATCCACAGAGGGCGTGATTCTTGAAACTATTCACCAAGCACCACGGCGAAGTGCCCGTGGTAATTCAAGACAGTTCTAGATATTTTAGATACTGCATCCATATTATTTATTACACGTCAACTCAAGACCAGCGGGCAGAAGAATTTTTTGAATGGCTTTTGCATCAATATTTTATACATAATGTGATATGAACTGACGAATGTAGCTACACTCGTCAAAGTATTTTCAACCTCAACAATAGCTATTATTGCTCGGAACACAATCCACACGTCACCCTTGAACGTGGGTTTCAGGCACGCTTTGGCATAAACCTGTAGGCTGGTATCGTGGAGCAGGTGCTTTGGGGTCCTTATCTAATGCTGGACAAGTTGAATGCGCCTCCTGTATCGTACCTTTCCTTTCTATACTTTGCCTGATGCTTTACAAAACATTCCAGTTGATGTTCAGAGACTGCTGTGGTTTCAGCTTGATGGTATATCGTCACACTTTGTAATGAAGCGTCTCCAGGGAAATGGATTGGTTGTGGAGGTCGAATGTTCTGGCCTCCACGTTCACAAGATATTAATCAACTAGTTTTTTTTTATTCGTAGGGACACTTAAAGGAAGAAATTTATAGTATTCCACCCACAGATGTACACGACCTATGTGTATTATCTCGCGTGTGTCGCTTCGCCACTGGTGGATTCAGGTGTGTTGCGCACGGCGCAGCAAAGTATGATCTAGCGAGAGGAGACGTATTTGCAGATACAAGGTGATCGCTTTGAACATCTTCTCTAAACTGAACATTGCTCGAACGGCTCTGTGAAGATAAACCTGGACATCAAAAGTACAGAATAGAATTATTTGGCGTAGTATCATGTGCAATCTAGTGTGGCCTACCTGTTGTGTTTTTTTGTACATAATTGGATGCACACGATGTTACTGCATCCACTATTATTTTCTATTGGCTTGTGAACGAAACAAAGAGGTCGGTTACTCTTGTAAGAAGTCCATGTTTTTAAATAAAGATTACAACAACAGAACGCACAAGATACCGCATTGTGGAGGTGTAAATTGGTCACGGTTTGATGCTGTAAGTGAAATAAAATGTTTAGCTTGAATGCGATTCGAAGATGGGTGAATTTAAGCATCAGTTCAACACGTCATTGCCTCGTTAAGTAAGCTAATGTGACAGCTTTGGCACAGCTCAGAGTTCAAGCTACCTGTTCTTAGCATGCTGCGCGCAGTTACATCGTTGCTGGAGTCTCATTTCTTTCATTTGCATTTCTATTAGACCACTTGGCGGGACCAGGTTTTGCTAAATACTGTTTTGTCTTGAACTGGGATGAGAAATCACATGCCGACCGCCAAGTGCGGCATTTTTTCTGCACACACACACACACACACACACACACACACACACACAAACACACACACACATACACATACAGAAATATTTAGCCTATAGTCTCCCCAACAGCCTTCTCTCTCTCTCTCTTCTCTCTCTCTCTCTCTCTTTCTCTCTCTCTCTCCCTGCCTTCCCCCGCTCCCCCCATCCCCAGCCACATCCCCATTCCCCCTACACTCACACAAACGATTTTTATGTGTTAGTTTTATAGGTTTGCAGTGCTCCCAACCTACACGAAAAATAAATGACTGTAATACTGTGCTGAGTGATAACACACAGAATTACAGCTCTAATTCCGAAAGTGAAGTGGAAGCGTAAATAACGCCAATACAGCGTCATTAAAAGTGCAAAAAGAAAAATCTGACAAGTGTAGATGTGCAACGAAGTTTCTTTTGACAGTAAGCCTCGATAATAAAAAGGGAAGAAGCAAGTTTTCAGAGTATGTAAATGGAGAAACCAATAATAACTGATAGGTCAATAATATTTTATAGGACTTGGCAGCCTTGCAGTAACACATGACAAGGTTAAACTGGCACAATTGTGACAACAAATTACTGTCCTGTCATAACCTCTTCCTCACACAAAGGAGAGCATTCACCGATTGGGTCACCGATTTCTCTCAACTTCTGCACAGTTGTAGTACATTCTCAGAAGTAGCAAACGCTTCTGTAGTAAGACGTGGTTCTCAAGCGTTTTAGATAAATCGATGTTCAAAACTTTACTATCTGGTTGAATGCCAAGCGGGAGCGCTACGTATCGAACAACGGCGATAGTGCAGTCAGCTAAGGCGGTGGAGCAGACTTAGTCTCTTACTGCGTTCACATCATTATCGTCTTTCTTTATCTTCTACCAAACACTTGCATCTCTACAGAAAAATCACTTTGCTTCAAAAAGAAACGACAATAGTAATAGTGCAGTATTCGAGGTGGGGTACAATCAGAAATGGTTGTGAAGCGAACATTCAATCATCAATACTTCATGCTCGTATCGCAAAATAAAGTGGACATTATTCAAAGCGTGACTTCACTGGATCTGTCGATAAGTAAATGTTGATTTCATCACGATTCTATCCTCCACCTCGATTATACTTTGCCATATATGTGCCACAGTAACTTTCATTATTATTGCTATTATTATTACTATTATTATTATTATTGTTACTACATAAATTTTTATTTCGTTTGATCCAAATTATGGATCACGTCAAGGTAAGTATTTGTTTCCCTTCATCTTTCCAGAAAATTCTTTCATTTTCTCTGCATAAGCTCTTTTTTTCTCTCACCTGACGATTTGACTCAAGCTGTTTTTCTGTTCATCTTCTTGAAAACATTTGACTTTCTTGACATATAGTCTGAATTTAGCTCTGTTGAGCAGGGTCTCTTCTTCAATCTGCATTCCTTCTAAGTCTTTTCGTGTCTTGTCTCCCCACCCATTTCCCTTGTCTGCTGTCTGTTTTGGATGAATATCTTGATCTCCTTTTTTAATCGACTTCCTCCATTGACTCTAGATGCCCATAGAGTGTAACACGTGTTACCAGGCCTATGTGTGTGTGTATGTGTGTGTGTGTGTGTGTGTGTGTGTGTGTGTGTGTGTGAGGCGTGAAAGCGTGGTCCGTTGAGTGATTAACGCAAAGGACACGGAGAAGTCACGTACACCTTTGAGACAGCGTTATCAGCACCTGACCTGGAAGGGGCCTCATTGTCGGTGTGCATGTGGCCGGTGAAGTGTAAGAAATTCGGACATTTAACTTAATTTGCCCATACTGCCATAATAAAAAGTACACCCATCCAGGCGTAAGATAAACAGAGAATAGGTGATTCAATAATAGTAAAATGGCAAGATACATAAAAAATCTGTCAGTTGCTAAATAGTAGAAGTTTGTTTAGAGAAGAAGTTTCTTCCCGTTATTCACTCTCGTTTGACAGTCTTCACCAAGCAGACGTAGGTATGAGTAACGGGCACATCTTGTTCTTTATATTGTTCTGAATAATAACTTGGCGTGTTTATAAAAAGTGTTTACTTTTAATGTTGTTACCTACAGATCCCTCATATATGTTTTTATATTCTGTATTTTCTGTTTTTTTCCCATGAACCATGGACCCCGTTGGTGGGGAGGCTTGAGTGCCTCAGCGATTTGGATCTACCAGCGGGAGCTACTCAGGAGGACGTCGTTATCAGAAGAAAGAAAATTGGAGTTCTACGGATCGGAGCGTGGAATGTCAGATTCCTTAATCGGGCAGGAATGTTAGAAAATTTACAAACGGAAGTGAATGGGTTGAAGTTAGATATAGTAGTAATTAATGAAGTTCGGTGGCAAGAGGTGTAGAACATCTGGTCATTTGAACAAAAGTTTATAAATACAAAATCTAGTAATGCAGCAGTAGGTTTAATGATAGAAACGCGGATAAGCTACTATGAACAGCATAGTGAACGCATTATTATAGCCAAGATAGACGTGAAACCCACAACCATCCCAGTAGTACAATGCCAACTAGATGAGATAAAAGAAAATTGAGATAATTAAGGGAGAGGAAAGTTTAATAGTCATTGGGGACTGCAATTCGATACTAGGAAAATGAAGAGAAGGAAAGTAGTAAGTGGATATGGACTGTGTGAAAGAAATGAAAGAGGTAGCAGCCTGGTAGAATTATGCTCAGAACATAATTTGATCATAGCTGACACTTGGTTTAAGAAACATGAGAGAATGTTGTACATGCGGAAAAAATCTGGAGACACCGGAAAGTTACAAATCGATTATATAATGGTAAGACAGAGATACTGGAGCCAGGTTTTAAATTGTAAAACATTTCCAGGGGCAGATGTGGACCCTGGCCATAATCTTTTGGTTATGAACTGTAGATTAAAACTGAAGAAACTGCATATAGGTGGGTATTTAAGGAAAGGGGATCTGGATGGACTCAATGAACCAGAGGTTGTAGAGAGTTTCAGAGAGAGCATTAGGGAACGACTGACATGAACGGTATAAAGAAATACAGTAGAAGAAGAATGGGTAGCTTTAAGAGATGAAATAGTGAAGGTAGCAGACGATCAAGTAGATAAAGAGACGAGGGCTGATAGAAGTTCTTGGGTAACAGAAGATATATTCAACTTAACTGATGAAAGGAGAAAATATAAAAACGCAGTAAATGAAGCAGGAAAAAAGGAATAAAAACGTCTAAAAATGAGATCGATAGGAAGTGCTAAATGGCTAAGCAGGGATGGGTAGAGGACAAAGATAAGGATGTAGAACCAATATATCATTAGGTATATGACAGATGGTGCCTATAGAAAAATTAAAGAGACCTTGGGAGAAAAGACAACCACCTGTATGAAAATCAGGAGCTCAGATGAATCTCCATTTCTAAGCAAAGAAGCGAAAGCAGAAAGGTGTATGGAGTATGTAGAGGATCTATACAAGGTATGTGTACATGAGGGAAACATTATTGAAGTGTAAGAGGACGTAGATGAAGATAAGAATGGAGATAATATATTGCGTGAAATATTTGACAAAGTACTGAAAGACTTAAGTCGAAACAAGGCCCCGGGAGTAGAAATCATTCCGTTAGAGCTACTGATAGCCTCGGAAGAGCCAGCCATGACGAAACTTTTTCCTTCTGGTGAGCACGATGTATGAGTCAGGTGAAATATCCTCAGACTTCAAGAAGACTGCAGTAATACCAATTCCAAAGAAAGCAGGTGATGACGAGTGTGAAATGACCGAACTACTACTTTAATAGGTCACGGTTGCAAAATACCAACATGAATCCTTTACAGAAGAGTGGAAAAGCTGGTAAGAGGCGACCTCGGGGAAGATCAGTTTGGATTCAGTAGAAATGTTCGAACACGCGAGGCAATACTGATCCTACGACTTCTCGTAGGAGATAGGTTAAGGAAAGGTGAACCTACGTTTACAGCACTGAGCGCTTAGAGAAATCTTTCAACAATGATCACTGGAATACTCTCTATCAAATTCTAAAGGTGAAGGGGTAGAATATAGGGAACGAAAGGCTATTTCCAATCTGAACGGAATCCAGTTGGCAGTCATAAGGGTCGAGGGTCGTGAAAGGGAAGCAGTGGTTGAGAAGGGAGTGAGACAGGGTTGTAACATATCCCCCATGTTATTCAATCTGTATATTGAGCAAGCAGTAATGGAAACAAAAGAAAGATTTGCAGTAGCAATTAAACTCCAAGGAGAAGTGACAGCGAAAGATTTGGAAGAGCGGTTGAACGCAATGGACTGTGTCTTGAAAGGAGGATATAAGATGAACATCAGCCAAAGCAAAACAAAGGTAATGGAACGTAGTCGAATTAATTTAGGTGATGCTGAGGGAATTAGACTAGGAAACGAGGAAGCTAAACTGGTAGATGAGTTTTGCTATTTTGGGCAGCAAAATAACTAATGCTGGCCGAAGTAGAGATGATATAAAACGTAGACCGTCAATTGAAAGAAAAGTATGTCTGAATAAGAGAAATTTTTTGTGCATCGAGTATAGATTTAAGCGTCAGAAATTGTTTTCTGAAAGGAGTTGCACGAAGTTTAGTCAAGTATGGAAGTGAAATTCACGTGGACGATAAACAATTTAGACAGGAAAGGCATAGAAGTTGTTGAAATATGTTGCAACAGAAAAATACTGAAGATTAGATATGTAAACCATGTAGCTAATGAGAAGGTTCTGAATAAAACTATGGAGCAAAGAAATTTGTGGCACAACCTGACTAGAAGAAGGAATCGGTTGGTGGGACACATTCTGAGTCATCAGAGGATCACCAATTTAGTACTGGAGCGAAGCGTGGAGGGTAAAAATCGTAGAGAAATGAATACATTAAGCGGATCATGAAGAGTGTAGGTTGCAGCACTTACTCGGAGGTGAAGAAGCTTGCACAGGGTAGAGTAGCATGGGGAGCTGCATCAGACCAGTCTTTGGACTAAAGACACCAACAACAACATTTTCTGTTTTAGAAACCGTTTGTCAGGAAGGGCAACGTAGAATGATCCAAAGCAGTCAGAGTGTACGCGGCTCACGGCTTGCTGTCGGAGCATTATATTGCGAAGAGAATCTGTATCTATAAATACGAAGTCCGATTCAGTTCTGCTACGACTGTTTAAAGTGGGAACTAAAGGAGGATATTTTTCTCATTCTGCTTGTCGAACAATGATACGTTATTCAACACCCAAGGCCTGATACACTCACTAGCGGGTAACCGATAGTGATTGCATTTTTCTGACAGGATCTCGCTTAATATTCAATGAAATAATTTATGTTTTCATATGTTTGATAAATAACAAATAGATATGTACAACATTGATAGGCTCTACTTCACATATTATCAAGTGGAAAGACACTAAAATAAACCTGAAATTTAACAGATCTCTTGTTTAAAAATCATTGAAAAATTTCACACGTGCAAGACTGAAAAGCAGAAAATAATTATTTAATTAATAAATAATTTTACTAATCTAACTAAAAAGTATAAAATATTTTTTCTTATTAATTATTTTATATTATTTATTCCGATTTAAAAACATCACATATTAAAAAATTATGTAATATCTACCATCTTGAACCTTTTTACAACCATTAACGTGTTGCTTTTCTATGTACAACATTGGCACTGATAATAATTTTCAAGAATCTACGTCGGTTTTTAACACATTGTAAAGCACCATCCAGCTTTTTCATCAGACCCATCATCATTCTCCATGTCTAGTTATCCGCAGATGCGCATGCGCGCTCCACTGGACTTTCTCTCCATGTGGCTATTTGGCGCTTCCACAATTCTGTCTTGACAAGATACCTGTTAGTCCACATCCGGTGCGCGCACTTCCGGTGGTAGCGCCATATGGCTTTGCAATCCATTGCTTTCTGCCGATTGAGCTCTTAAGGTACGACATGATATTTAGCCTCGTTTCTCTTTGTCAGTTTCGTGCTAAGCCTGAAAATAGTTTAATATTGGATTTTTCTGGGAACTCGGATTTTTACCAATATGTTCTTCAACCCCTTTTAGCTAAATAAGGGACCAGGGCTGCGTAATTTTACATAACGCCATAGATGATCATATAAGGTTGGTTTATGATCACTTTTTCATGTTATGGGGACATGTTAGCTCATCAGATTCTGGCACTAATACTAAGTGGAATTTGGTAGTATTTTACGTACCAGACAGTTTATTAGTAAATTCTTATCTTAGCTTTCGTCTTTTCTATGTATCACGGGAGCGTTCTATGTTTCTTTTATGTTATTTTATAATTGGCGCCCGCTACTTAGCAAAAAATCGCTTACTATGAACATTATGATGAAGCTGAAATGCTGCGAAACCGGTCGTGCTTTAAGTACTTACAGCTAAAGTAGTCTTATCTTCAAAATGATGTATCCAGGCTACGGTTGTCCTGCATGCAAATTCTTCTACACAGTCACTTAACAGTTTTACTTCAATAATAAATGCTCCTGCACTATTTTATCAGGCAATTTTGTGTTTCCTTTCGTAGCATCTACAGCTATCATGTAGGTCGACGTGACGCAGTTTCCCGATTAATGTGGTTCGGAGCAGCGACGTCGTGAGATTTGTCTCTTTAACATAAGTTTCGTTATTGTTTGTTATAATTTGAAAATTCTTGTCCTGGATGGTTAGTCTCAGATCGTACAGGTGGAAAATACATTATAAACTTACAACCTGCTGAAGTAATTGCAGGGCAAAAACTTGGGTTAATAAATGCAATGGAAAAACAGCTAAAGCTGTAAATTTCATTTTTTATGTCCTTTATGACTAGTTTCGGGTTGGGATCCATTTTGTAGTTATCCATATAGCCAAAATTATATTTCTAATGTTCTTATATTCTGGAAAATACCATTTAGACTACCTGGTTGATTTGAAAATACATGCCGATCAGAAACTAGTCATCAACTAAATAAAAATGAAATTTGCAAATTTTATTGTACGGAAAATGCATTGTCTTCCACGAGTTTCGTCTACAAGAGGAGCCTCGTTACACATTTGTTCATTAAAGCAACAGTATTCCTGGATAAGATTTATCAATCTGCTTCTTTAAGGAACATTTCAAGGAATTTCCCGTTGCGCTTGTGAAAGCACTGGTATTACACCTAAAGTAGCGCTATCAAGGAATCATACCTGAAAATTGGCTGAAAGGTTCATGTTTTTAACTGAACATTTGCCAACATGTTCCAAACTCATCTATCCGTTGTGAGCTTCATATCCTATTCTAATTCCGTCATCAACTCCTTTTTAACTGGACTACATTCCTGGATGATTGACTGATCTGGCCTTGTAACACTAACCAAAACGGCCTTGCTGTTTTGGTACTGCGAACGGCTGAAAGCAAGGGGAAACTACAGCCGTAGGGCATGCAGCTTTACTGTATGATTAAATGATGATGGCGTCCTCTTGAGTAAAATATACCGGAGGTAAAATAGTCCCCCATACGGATCTCCGGGCGGGGACTACTCAAGAGGACGTCGTTATCAGGACAGGTAGTACAAGTTTATATGCCAACTAGCTCTGCAGATGATGAAGAAATTGATGAAATGTTTGATGAGATAAAAGAAATTATTCAGGTAGTGCAGGGAGACGAAAATTTAATAGTCATGGGCGACAGGAATTCGAGAGTAGGAAAAGGGAGAGAAGGAAACATAATGGGTGAATATGAATTGGGGCTAAGAAATGAAAGAGGAAGCCACCTGGTAGAATTTTGCGCAGAGCAAAACTTAATCATAGCTAACACTTAGTTCAAGAATCATCAAAGAAAGTTGTATACATGGAAAAACCCTAGAGATAGTAAAAGGTATCAGATAGATTATATAACGGTAAGACAGAGATTTAGGAACCAGGTTTTAAGTTGTAAGACATTTCCAGCGGCAGATGTGGACTCTGACCACAATCTATTAGTTATGAACTGTAGACTAAAACTGAAGAAACTGCAAAAAGGTGGGAATTTAAGGAAATGGGACCTGGATAAACTGAAAGAACCAGAGGTTGTGCAGAGTTTCAGGGAGAGCATAAGGGAACAATTGACAGGAATGGGGGAAAGAAATACAGTAGAAGAAGAATGGGTAGCTTTAAGGGACGAAATAGTGAAGGCAGCAGAGGATCAAATAGGTAAAAAGACGAGGGCTAGTAGAAACTCTTGGGTAACAGAAGAAATATTGAATTTAATTGATGAAAGGAGAAAACACAAAAATGCAGTAAATGAATACAATCGTCGGAAAACTGAGATCGACAGGAAGTGCAAAATGGCTAAGCAGGGATGGCTAGAGGACAAATGTAGGGATGTAGAGAATTATCTCACTAGGAGTAAGATAGATACTGCCTACAGGAAAGTTAAAGAGACCTTTGGAGAGAAGAAATCCACTTTTATGAATATCAAGAGCTCCTATGGAAACCCAGTTCTAAGCAAAGAAGGGAAAGCAGAAAGGTGGAAGGAGTATATAGAGGGTCTATACAAGGGCGATGTACTTGAGGACAATATAATGGAAATGGAAGAGGATGCAGCTGAAGATGAAATGGGAAATATGATACAGCGTGAAGAGTTTGACAGAGCACTGAAACCTGAGTCGAAGCAAGGCCCACGGAGTAGACAACATTCGACTGGAACTACTGACGGCCTTGGGAGAGCCAGTCCTGACAAAACTCTACCATCTGGTGAGCAAGATGTATGAGACAGGCGAAATACCATCAGACGTCAAGAAGAATATAATAATTCCAATCCCGAAGAAAGCAGATGTTGACAGATGTGAAAATTACCGAACTAACTAACGCGAATTCTTGACAGACGAATGGAAAAACTGATAGAAGTCGACCTCGGGAAAGATCAGTTTGGATTCCATAGAAATGTTGGAATACGTGAGGCAATACTGACCCTACGAATATCTTAGAAGAAAAATTGAGGAAAGGCAAACCTACGTTTCTAGTGTTTGTAGACTTAGAAAATGTTTTTGACAATGTTGATTGGAATACTCTCTTTCAAATTTTGAAGGTGGCAGGGGTAAAATACAGGGAGCGAAAGGCTATTTACAATTTGTACAGAAAGCAAATGGCGGTTATAAGAGGCGAGGGGTATGAAAGGGAAGCAGTGGTTGGGAAGGGATTGACACAGGGCTGTAGCCTATCCCCGATGTTATTCAATCTGTATGTTGAGCAAGCAGTAACGGAAACAAAAGAAAAACTTGGAGTCGGTATTAAAATCCATGGAGAAGAAATAAAAACTTTGAGGTTCGCCGATGACATTGTAATTCACTCAGACACAGCAAAGGACCTGGAAGAGCAGCTGAACAGAACGGACAGTGTCTTCAAAGGAGGATATAAGATGAACATCATCAAAAGCAAAACTAGGATAATAGAATGTAGTCGAATTAAGTCGGGTGATGCTGTGGGAATTAGGTTAGGAAATGAGGCACTTAGAGTAGCAAAGAAGTTTTGCTGTTTGGGGAGCAAAATAACTGATGATGGTCGAAGTAGAGAGGATATAAAATGTGGACTGGCAATGGCAAGGAAAGCGTTTCTGAAGAAGAAAAATTTGTTAACATCGAGTATAGATTTAAATGTCAGAAAGTCGTTTCTGAAAGTATTTGTATGGAGTGTAGCCATGTATGGAAGTGAAACATGGACGATAAATAGTTTAGACAAAAAGATAATAGAAGCTTTCGAAATGTGGTGCTACAGAAGAATGCTGAAGATTAGATGGGTAGATCACATAATTAATAATGAGGTATTGAAAAGAATTGGGGAGAAGAGGAGCTTGTGGCACAACTTGACTAGAAGAAGGGATCGGTTGGTAGGACATGTTCTGAGACATCGAGGGATCACCAATTTAATACTAGAGGGCAGCGTGGAGGGTAAAAATCGTAGAGGGAGACCAAGAGACGAATACACTAAGCAGATTCAGAAGGATTTATGTTGCAGTAGGTACTGGGAGATGAAGAAGCTTGCACATGATAGAGTAGCATGGAGAGCTACATCAAACTAGTCTAAGGACTGAAGACGACAACAACAACACAACATTCCTTTACCCTTGTTTTACTTTTGTTGTCGTTGATCTTATTCTTTTTATTATTCTGATTATTTCCTTTCAAAATATTACAGGCCTAATGAGTAATGTATCGTTACTCGCTATCTTCTGGACGTCTCCTAGAAAGCCCAATAAAAATTAAACTAAATCTATACCAGACTTGTAAATGTTAAAGCAAAAAAAAAGGTACAAAACTAAGTGTATTTCTGTCGATGAAAACCGTAGATTGTATGACAGGCAGCTATAAAACCCATAGCTCGTCAATATGATTTTTTTGTGCTAAATATGCAAATAAATTATGTATTTTAGTATCAGAGAGTAACTATACAATGTAAAGACATTCTTTGTAACCATGGACATCTTATCTGATTAAGGTTAAAAGGGACTTGGTTCAAAGATCGAATACTTTTTTTTTGTCTATGGTGTTGAAGAATTATTCGCTTCGCTGTTCTGACGCACTAAGTATTTGATGTATGTGTTATATTTTATAACATACGGTAAAAAGTGAATTTCTCCTGTTCTTATTCAAACCCTCTCCCTCCTTGTGGAAATATTGAAGTGAAAAATAATTACTTAAAGTGAGTCGTGTTGAAGATTCCCATATGACTTTCTCTTGTAATGACGCTCAGGCGGCCAATATGTAACATTTAATTAAATACTAAATACTAGGCTCCACGCTCAAGTTAACATTATAAATACTTGGAATATTGATAGTAATTTTCCAGTATTAATATTTGCTGGTTCATTTTATCAGAATTATGATGGGAATTGCCTAGATAGATTTAACTATATTAGGCCATAAGACTTAAATTTGCCTTAAGATATCTTTGCGTTTGCAGTTAAATTTATTTTTGTCAAGGAAACGCTTAACCAAAAACGAAGCCTCAAAGAAAATTATGTATGATGAGTAACAATACTTACGCTACGTAGATGGTTACATCGTCTCTCATTTCGCAACAATTTTGTTTAACGGGCAATGAGAGTAACAGTTTCATAATACTTCTAATTATCTTTGAGCTAGCCGCCAGCTTTACTAAGACTTGTGCCTGTGTAGCAGCTTTGATTATCGTAGGCGTATATATAAGCCGTATTTATGAGCGTGCAGAGTATACGCGACTCCAACAGTACCTTAAGTATCCTTTAACTTTTTTCCGAGAAATTTCGAGTCTAAGTCAAATTTCCATCTCTTATTTCTTCCATTATATACACTTTTAATTTAAAATACATCCACAACATATTATTTATTGTCATATCTAAGACGGCAACAAGTTGAAATTAAATTGTGTATATGTGTTGCCTTTGAACTAGGGTTGAATCCGAGCGAGGTGGCGCAGCGGTTAGCACACTGGACTCGCAGTCGGGCGGACGACGGTTCAATCCCGCGTCCGGCCATCCTGATTTAGGTTTTCCGTGTTTTCCCTAGATCACTCCAGGCAAATGCCGGGATGGTTCCTTTGAAAGGGCACGGCCGACTTCCTTCCCCATCATTCCCTAAACCGAGCTTGTGCTCCGTGTCTAATGACCTCGTTGTGGACGGGACGTTAAACACCAATATCCGCCTCCTCCTCCTACTACTAGGGTTGAATGAAAAGTAATGCCCCCACCTTCGTTAATTGGGTTTGGATGGGAATATTTTAATAAATCAAAAGCAGAACTAATCCTTATAATGTGATCTTTTAATTACCAATATTCACTTTTCCACATAATCAACAGCCAATTGGATACATTTCTGCCAGCGATGACCAAGTTTTGTGTAGCCGTCATGGAAGAAGTCAACACTCTTGTTTCCGCAACCAGTCTCACAGTTCTCTCAACGTCTTCACCAGAAGCATAATGGCGTCCCCGCAGATCGTCTATCATTAATGGGAACAGGTGGAACTAAGACGATGTTAAATCTGGACTGTGTGGAGGATGCCGTACGATGGTGAGATTCACTCTCTGAAGTTCTGCTGTGGTGGCACGTGAAGTGTGTGGTTTGGCATTGTCACGCTGCAGGATAACATTTCCCTTTTCCTTTCGGACCCTTGTTAGCCATCGTTTCAGAGTTCGCAGCGTTGTGATGCAAAACTCTGATTTTCTTGTTGCTCCACGATCAAGAAAATCAACATGGATAACACTATCTGCGTCCCAGAACACTGTGGCCATGTTTTTTTCCAGCTGAGGGCTGCGTCTTAAATTTCTTTTTCTGGGGAGAGTCTTTGTGTAGATGTTCCATAGACTGACGTTTCGTATCCCGGTCGGAATTGTGTGCCCACGTTTCGTCACAATTGAATGGAGTAAGGCGTCGCCTTCATACTCGTAACGCGAGAGGAGTTCCTGGCAAATTTCTAGTCCGTGCGCTTTCATTTCAGGAATCAGAATCTGAGGTACTCATCGTGCACAGATCTTCCGATAGCCAAGCAAAGCAATAACGTGAGCCACATGTTCTTGCGAAATCCCGATTGTGCTTGCAGTTTATCTCTGAGTGATACGACGATCGTCCTTAATCCATCTGTCAACATTTTGCATCTGAAACACGGTAGTTGCTGTCACAGGACATCCAACTCTTTGTTTGTCACGCAGGTCAGATGTTCCCGCCTCAACATCTTTAAACTTACTCGCGCAACGACGCGCGCTACTCACATCAACACAATCACCATAAACGGTTTTCATTCTCTGATGAATCTCCTTTTGGGTGACACCTTCTGCTGTCAAGAATTCAATGACTGCACGTTGCTTAAATCGCATTGATCGACCGTCTGTGCAGGGTTCCATACTTTACACTGTAACAGCACAACCGTTCAATGCTAAGTCTTCCCGCCAACTGGAGCTGCAGAGAAGAGGCTACGGAACAAGCCAGTACCTGCCGCATACCAAAGTTGCCAACTGTTGAAGAAGTTGCGAATGTATTTTAAAAGTTGATTATTTTCGAGGGGGACATCTGCTGGTGCTAAAATTAGCCCGGCACCCCAGCCCCTGGGGTTGGGGCGGGAGGGAACTTTAAAATTTCAAATTTTTTGTTTTTAAAATTGAGTCTTAATCACACCAAGTTCTTGTAACATACGTGGTGTGATTAAGACTGAATTTTAAAAACAAAAAAACTTAAAATTTTTAATCACTGTTCCAAAAATGTTTATTAAAATTGTTTAAAATTTCAAATGGGAACTCCCATTTTTTATTGCAGAATCAGATTCTACATAAAAACTATGTGCATATTGTCTTAAACATTTCTTTTGAGTCTTGGTAGTTGGCGCTGTAGTTCAAGAATATGCATGTTCTCATTTTTGCGGGGAAAATTGTTACGGACAAATAAAAAATAATTATTTGCTTCTTAATTTTTGAATCCCTAAAAATAAACCTCTCCCTCTCTCCCAATAGGGTGGGGTTTGAGAAACAGAGGAATTAGAGTTTTACAAATGTTGACCCAAATATTTATGTTTTCTGAAGATTCGGATTAGTTTTGTTTGTTTCGTGATCATAAAGCCACACAACTTTTGATCATCAAATAAATCATCTGACTAGCCAACTAACTAACCAAACATCCTACTTACTAACGAGTGAACTCATTAACAAAAACACTAACCATTTTACACGCAAAAATCAGAACATGGATTTTCTTAAATTACAGCGCCAACTACCAGGAATCAAAAGAAATGTTTAAGACAATATGTAGATAATTTTTTTTATTTAGAATCTGATTCTGCAATAAAAAATAAGGGTTCAGATTTGAAATTTTAAAGTTGCCTCCCGCCCCACCGCCAGGGGGCTGGTGTGGCGGGTTAATTTTAGCACCAGCAGATGTCCCCCGCGAAAATAATCAACTTTGGATTGTACGCATTTTTTCGTTTGAAGAATATTTTTCGTGTTATTCTGATTTGTCAAAATATACACCCTGTGTATAGGGTGAGTCAGAAGGAAGGGTGCAAGCTCTGAAGGGTGATAGTATTAGTATTTCTGAACAATAAACGTCAATTGGGCATAAGTCCTTTTCCGAAGGGTTTCTGAGATACAACACATTTAATGTACATTGTGTTTTATTTTCTGTATTTTCAAACATAGTCGTTGTTTACAATGCAACGCAGTACTGTAGAGAATTTGATAGGGACATTTGTGGTGTAGTAAATCTGGAAATTATCTCTAATTGGCCTAAAATATCCAGCTAAGTTACATCGCACGGACGTTACGCGAGATTTTGAATATTCTCGCGCTCTCTTCGCAAAAACTACTGGTCTTAGAGAGAAAACTGAATAAATCTTTTTTGTAGGAAGTTTGACATAGTTTAATTTTGTGCTGCTACACATTATCGCTGGAGGGAGTGGTGTTCGAGTTACTCAAGAGAAAATGCACGAAAGTGATATTAAATGAGTTCTGTCTCGGAAACCATTCAGAATAAGGCATACATCTATATAAAGGTTTTGTTCAGAATCACTAATACTGTCAATCCTCAAAGCATGTAGCTTTCTCCTAACTCACCCCTGTATAATTAATTTATCCTTTTGTAAAGTTTTCTACAAAAAAATCTACTAGCAATAAAACTGAATTTGTATGATAGAATATGTAAAATCACACAATGTGCGACCTGCTATATAATAACAAGCAGCAGGTCTTTACTTGAGGAATAAATAAATAAATAAATAAAATCCGTACCACATCTTAGATTAAAAAATCAAAGCATTTTCATACCAAAAAGAAAGAGAGAGAGAGGTAGACGATGTATTTCCGTAGAGTCGTGATGTTGATAGTCATAAGTGCTTACACTAGCACGGGCACTCCCTGCGTATTTTTTTATGAACGCCACACGCGAGCAACGGCGCCGCGCAGAACTGGTCCGCCCGCCAGGCGGCGAGACAAATGGACGCGCTCTTCTCGGTCGCCATGACGAGCGCCGCGTCTGAAATAATGAGAAGCTGCGAGCTCTGACAGGCACAGATAAGTCGCGGGCGACGCTAAGTGATCCGCCGGCGCTGAAAGGCGAATTAGACTCGGCGCCGGTGATTGAATTATTCCGGCCGTTACTCCGAGCGCGCCCGGGAGCGATCGACGTTCATTTAGATGCTTCACGCGATAGCGGGAGCACGAGAGCCGCGCTGCGCTGAGCTGAGGTGGGCCGGAAGGCGGCTGGCCCGGCCTGCCGCCACACGCCTGTCTCCACCCGTCGGGTGCGACCCGCTGCCACACGTGTCTGGGGAGCGGGTGGTGGGGCGGCGGTAACCAGAACTCGCCAGCTGAGTCGGTAGTCAGAAGAGATTACTCTGTGAGCCATCCAGGACGAGGGTTAGTCATAAGCGCGTGGAAGGGGAGCAGGAAACGAAAAGAAATTTCATGGTCTGATACAGTAAGTGATGTTATTTCAGTGCTTAAATAAATCGATTCTAAATCACAAAGAACTTGTCAGGTTGAACCCACTTGTCAAGATGGTGTGATGTCGCATTCCTTACCCCCCCCCCCTCCCCCCCATCATTGGTGCATGTGCTGATTCTGTTGGGAATGGTTTCATAAAACCGCTGCATCCTCTTCTGAGGCAAGCTGGTCCACAACTTGCCCTTGATATTCAGGTTATTGGCAGTGGGATGGAGATGGTCCCACAGAAGCAGACCTGGTTTTCTTGTTGGTCACAGGGGCGCTTCAATATCTGTTGGTGAGCACTGTCCTGTCGGAGAGCCGTAAGGCAGGGAATCTCGCAAAAGGGCGTATCGCTTCTGGTCGGGCGCGTCAGCGTCAGGCCTCACATGGGTAAGTGATGCGTCATACGTTGCCTCCCCTTCCCAAGTGGCTTCTAGGGCCCACCTGGATGTTGCCTTGGCTCAAAAGGAAGAGCTGCCACCCAACCCGATGCGAAAGTGAATGGTGCGTGGTGTGTGGCACAGGGGAGCTGTGTCCAGAGACCAAAGATTGGTCTCTTGGGAGGGGGGGGGGGGAGGGTTGAGCCGCGCTGATAGGCTGGGGGGGGGGTTCGGGTTGGGTTCCTTGGGGATGGAAACCAGACATCGAGGTTATCGGTCTCATCAGGTTAGGGAAGGGTGGGGAAGGAAGTCGACCGTGCCCTTTCAACGGAACTATCCCGGCATTTGCTTGGAGCGATTTAAGGAAATCACGGAAAACCTAAATCAGGATGGCCGGACGTGGGATTGAACCATCGTCCTCCCGAGTCCCGTGTCTAACCACTGCGCCACCTCGCTCGGTGGGAACGGAGGTGGGTGTTGCTCACTCTGTCTGTGACCCCTCTGCAGCGGGTTGCTGCTGCTCCTCTCCCTCTCTGCGCAGAGAACAGAACACCAGGTGCTCTGCATGCCGGCGACCTCGTTTGTCATCATAGGATCTCGGCGCGAGTCAGCAAGGATGCATCACCGCGCCCGTGGGTAATTGATTTGTGTTCTGTCAAACCCGGGAGGTGGTGACACGGCCTGGGCTAGGGTAACTAGGTTCAAATGGTTCAAATGGCTCTGAGCACTATGGGACTCAACTGCTGTGGTCATCAGTCCCCTAGAACTTAGAACTACTTAAACGTAACTAACCTAAGGACATCACACACATCCATGCCCGAGGCAGGATTCGAACCTGCGACCGTAGCAGTCGCACGGTTCCGGACTGCGCGCCTAGAACCGCGAGACCACCGCGGCCGGCGGTAACTGGGTCCCGACCGCTGAACGACTGAATGACCGGCCCACCACCTGAGTAGGAGTGGGTCTCTGGCCAAGAGGTGGAAGCTCAGGCTAGTAGGCGGCAAAGGACCAGGAGTGCATCCGGTTCTCCGGAGTGTGGGGTGTAGTTACCGAGAAGCGCTGAGTGAAATCATCGATGACGGGGCCACCGAGGGTCACCAGTCCGTTGGCCACGGCGTGCTGAACCCAGCAGCTCCAGAGTCCCCTTGGCGTAGGGGCGAGGCCGGTGGGTGAGCTGCATCTGTCCCTGCCCCATGCCATAGGAGCCAGTCTTGGGTAAGAGATGGGCTCCCAACTTTTTATCACTCGTTAACTCATGATGGCTGAAATAGTAATGAGTGATGTGAGTGCACCTTCACAGGCATCTGCGTTCTCTGATACCTCTTCACAGGATTAGCTGGGACAGGTGACTGATGAGGATATTGTAACAAGTGGCACGCTGCTCTTGGACCAGAACATTAAAAGTGGTAAAGTCAGTCAAGTGGCACTATTATTAAAAACGAGTTGGCTGCATGGGCTATTGCCAGTACAAAACAAGAAAGGCCGCGTTGATGAACTGGAGAAAGAAAACGAGAGATCGAGGAAATAACCGACTAAGACCTGGGCGGGAGTGATCGTACAAACGCCACCCAAGCTGCAGACCACTAAAGATACGACAGCGAAAGTAACCAAACAGCCAGACATGGCAGTCTTTCTTAGGCGCCTGCCTGGCCAAGACATCAAAAAAGTACAGCAACTTTTTACAGCAATTGTTAATCCTGTTAAAGACAAAATTAAGATTAGTAAGGTGAAACCCGGTAAAAATGTAATTGTAGATGTAGCTACTGAGGAGGGGAAAGAAAAACTCGTAAGTAATCAAAAGTTAAGCAAGGTGGTCAAATGCTAGCCACCCAAGAAAAGAAATTCTTTAGTTATCCTGTACCTACAGTAATGAAAGACGAGGAATTGTATGAGACAATAAAGAGAAATTTTTTTGAAAAGATGGAAGATGAAGAGTTTAAAAGGAGTTTCAATTGCGATTTAAAACGGGGCCTCGGGAACGTGATGCCATCCATCATGTCGAGGTCACCGGAGTAATCTGGAAAAAAATAATGACAATGCGCAAACCCTATATTCGTTTTCACGTGGTCAATATCAGAGATTATCTCGTGGTACCTCGTTGCAATAACTGTAGTGACCTGGAGCACATTATCAAGCACTGCACCAGGGGGTCGGCTTGCTCCAAGTGCGGTGAGAAAAGTCACACATGGAAAGATTGCAAGGCAGCAGTGGTATGTATCCCATGCAAGAAACGAGGTAAAAGATCATGCAGCGCCACTGCTCCGGAATGCCCTACGTACAGGATGCTCGAGCAAAGGCTTATTTCGAGAATAGATTATGGTTGACAACGGAAATGGAAACAGGATGCCAAAGCGAAAATCCCTGAGTAAAAGGAGGAAGGACGCTATGAGGGCAAGTCAATTCAGAGACTTCTTTAGGTCGCTCTCGGGCACCCATGAAATTGAAATAATTGATATTGGGATACCAGCGGAGCTTCCCACGATGGTTGCAGCTCCTTCCTCCAAAAGTCGGGGAACTAGGCCAATAAAAGACCTAGAGCGGCAAGTGCATCCTGTGGGAGTGGCCCCACCTGTGGTCATGCAGAAAAATGAACTGCGCAGAGTGGAACAACATCCAGTCCAAGAAAATATAGTAAAAAGCACAAGTGTGCTTCCAGCTACACAAGACACCACGCTGGTCAGAATACCGCCTGCTGACCTTGTTAGAATGTACCCAAATATAGAACACGACATGCAAATGGCAAAGTTGGAGCAGCCGGCTACTCTGACCACTCCTTTGCGACATGTGGTCTGGGTGGGGCATAAATATGGCAGAAAGTTCACCTTCTCGGTGAGGGAAGCTGTAGTTAGACTACAGCTTCAGTCAATGAATCCCCCCCACCTACTTCGGAGCCCTGCGGGACCTGCTTAAAAAAGTTTTTGAAAGACGAAGCGAAAAATTCGATCTTGATGACATATATATACAATCAGTCTTGGCAAATGGTCGCATCGGTTTCGGTTGGAGAAAGAGCTGGACACATGATCGAATACATATATATTTCGCATAATGACTAAAATAGCTATTGGCCAACTAAACACTCACAACAGCAGACTTCTGAGGCAGGAGCTGCGCAAGGTGGTGGAGGAGAAGAGACTAGACGTGCTCTGACTGCAGGAGCCGTACTCCCAAGCTGGGAAATTAACTTTCGCAGCCGCAACATGGCAAATTGTCAGCAGTGGGGATGACCCGAGAGCGACAATAATAATTACAAACAAATTATTGCGGGTAACAACTCTCTCGCAGTACACTAACAGTCACTGCAACGTCATGGAAACGCAATCTCCTGTGGGAGTAATAACTCTCGTAAATATGTACTTCCAGTACGGAGATAATATCTAGCAACACTTGGACTATCTTACAAGAACAATCACGGCGTTTCGGGGACGAAAAGTGATTGTAACTGCAAATATTAATGAAAAATCTCCCCCCCCCCCCCCCCCCCCCGCCTATGGTATAGTGGCACAAGAGACAGAAATGGAGCAAAAGCGGAACAGTCGATCAGGGCCTTGCAATTTGTGGTGGCCAAGAAGCCAGGCAAACCTCCCACCAAGACAGCGGGAAGGGGGCTAGGCACAAATATTGACCTGACATTAACTACATCAAACGCCTTTTACATCATAACAAATTGGAAGGTTGAAGACAATGCCACCACAAATGATAACAATCTCATCACTTTCACTTTACGTGACAGAGCGTGCCACTGGACCATGGGGTGAGAGGTTCATATGAGCTACAACAGAGCAGACTGGAAGCGATTAGTGAGGGAGTGCGACATTCCTGCGTTACCAGAAGGTGACCCACACCATGACGTACACGTGAACAAGTATGCCGAAGAGCTGGCGAGTACCCCATTACAAACTCACATGTAAGGGTGAGAATCTTGCTACGAAGTCCTAGAATTGAATCGGCGTGTAGTTAAGTTCAGTATTTCGTAGACGTGCAAAAGTGCTGTCGTTAATTTATATGACAGGTGCGTAAATACTAAGTCACAATGCGCCTCAACCAAGACAACGTTATAAAATGCTCTTGATGTATCGGGTGGTTATAATTCATGTTGATCTGATCAGAGACGTCGAGTGTGGGCTCCAGTTATCATACAACAGCAAAATTTGGTAGATATTCTACTGTGTTAGTACGAAACAGATTTATTCTTGAAACAAAATTAGTTCCAGCTTTGGCCACGACGTCCAGATCTGGCGCTGTGTATGCAAGAAAGACGTATAGAGATGTTTTGATATGTAATGGATTATGAACGGACATGGGCAGAAAATGTCAAACAAGTGGGAAAAATATAATGTTGACTTTGTTACTCGTATTAACTGCCACTTACACAGTTTGTGTTAATTGAAATCTACATCTACGTGATTACATTGCTATTCACAATAAAGTGCCCGGCAGAGGGTTCAATGAACGACCTTCAAGATGTCTCTCTAGCGTTCCACTCCGAGCGGCACGCGAGAAATCGAGCACTTCAATTTTATCGTAATGATCATTTCTCCCTATCTAGGTGTTCGCCAACAGAATGTTTTTGCAATCGGAGGAGAAAATGGCTGAACGACATTTCATGATAAGATTCCGTCGCAACGAATAACGCCTTTGTTTTAATGATTGCCACTCCAATTCACGTATCATGTCTGTGGCACTACCTCCCATGATTCGCGATAATAAGAAACATATTGCCCTTCTTTGAACTTTTTCGATGTCATCCGTCAGTCCCACCTGACACAGCAATATTCCAGAATAGGGCGGACAAGCTTGGTGTAAGCAGTCTCTTTAATAGATCTATAACGCCTTCTAAGTGTTCTGGCAATGAATCGCAGTCTTTGGTTTGCTGTACCCGCAACATTGTCTTTGTGATCGTTTCAGTTTCTATTATTTGTAATTTTAATCCCTAGGTGTTTAGTTGAATTTACAGACTTCAGATTTGTGTGACTTACAACGTAGTCGCAATTTAGCGGATTTCTTTCAGTACTCATGTGAATAACTTCACACTTTTCTTTCTTCAGGGTCAATTGCCACTTTTCGCACCACACAGATATCTTATCTAAATCATTTTGCAATTCGTTTTGGTCACTGATGACTTTACAAGACGGTAAATGACAGCATCATCAGCAAACAATCGAAGAGGGCTACTCAGATTGTCTGGCATGTCGTTAATACAGATCAGGAACAATAGGGGGCCTATAACACTTCCTTGGGGAACGCCGGATATTACTTCTGTTTCACTCGATGACTTTTCGTCTGTTACTACGAACTGTGACGTCTTTGACAGAAAATCATGAATCCAGTCGCGCAAATGAGGCTATAATCCATACGCACGCAGTTCGGTTAGAAGACGCTTGTGAGGAACGGTGTCGAAAGTCTTCTAGAAATCTAAAATTATGGAATCAAGTTGAGACCGGATTACCCCTACTTCCCTTTACGGGTATTGGTTTGACTTGAACAATTTTCCAGTCTTCAGGTACGGGTCTTTCTATGAGCGAGCGGTTGTGCATAATTGCTAAATATGGAGCTATAATATCAGCATTCTCTGAAACTAACCTGAATGGTATAAAATCTGGACCGGAGGTCTTGCCTTTGTTAAGTGATTGCTACACTGAGGATATCTACTGCTATATTTCTCATCTTAGCTGTTGTTCTTGATTGAAATTCAGGAATATTTACTTCGTTTTCTTTGGTGAAGGAGTTTCGGAAAACCGTGTTTAATAATTCTTCTTTAGTGGCACTGTCATCAGTGACTTCACCGTTGTCATCGCGCAGTGAAGGTATCGATAGCGCCTTACCTCTGGTGTGCTTTATGTATGACCAGAATCTCTTTAGTTTTTCTGTCAGATTCCGAGACAGAGTTTCATTGTGGAAATTATTAAAATCATCTCGCATTGAATTACGCCCTATGTTTCGATTTTTTTAAACTGGCCTTCATAGGTCAGTGATGATACAAATAGGTGACTTTTACCATCCGCTGCAGCAGTGGTCTGCTAAAAACTGCTGTTTAGATCTCGCTGGAGATTTAATTATTTTTACGTATTTTCGGGTATCATAAAAATATTACAATTTCCATCATTTTTGTCATTCAGGTAAATTCGAAAATGCAATGAATTCGTCTTGTCCGTATGAAGAGTATGAGGTACTAAGTTTTAATGTAGATCTTCGAGGACACGTGGGTCGATTTTGTAGTTTTGTATTCATTGTATTCGTTTGTAAATATCTTCAGTGAGAAGCAACACATACACTGTACACCTATCTGCCAAATGTCTGTCTTCAATATTTAGACTCCGTAACTCATGAGCTTGTTGTATTCCTTAATGTATTCAAATAACCCTTAATTAATCATGAACAATAATATTACATCTGCATGAGGTCTCCACAAGATTCACTCTTTTAGATCTAACGTCTTACGTTATGCTTGATAAATAAGCATGTGTCTATTCCCTATAGTTGTTCTTGATACTAAGGACTGTCTAAAACTGAAATTCCCGAGTATTCACACTAACTCATGTACAATTGAACCTATTCCAGTTACATCTATATCCACATCCTGCGAACCACTATGAAGTGCATTACAGAGGGTACTTAGCACTGTCCCACATTTCTTCTCCAGTCGCGTATAGAACGCGTGCAGAACGACTGTTAAAAGGCTTCTGTGCATTCTGTGATTAGTATAATCTTGTGCTCGCGGTCTACTAGGAAGCGATGTGTAGAAAGTTATAACTTAAGATTCCCTGCTTAACACCGGTTCTCGATGCTTCGTTAGTAGGCTATCGTGAGATTGTTTTCCATCAACCTCCATTATTTGCTCATTCAGGTTTATCAACATTCTCTGCCCCCCTGCACCTGAACATTTCTTTGCCAATTAACAGACGTTTGCCACCTGCTTTACTTACAACTGAATTGGTGTGATAATTCAGTTTCATATCACCATAAATTGTTTCACACAGGTATGTGGTTGGTTGGTTGGTTTGGGGAGGGGATGGGTGAGGGACGGTGGAAGGGACAAAGCTGCTTGGTTATCGGTCCCCCCCCCCCCCCCCTCCATTCATTTCTACGAATCTTTGATACTGTAGCCATTATGTCTTATCAGGTTCTTGAGTGTAGTGAAATGCAGATTTTTACATTTCTGAACGTTTAAGGTGAAGTTCTGGTCGAGGAGCACGGGAAATGGGTGAAGTTAAGAATTTTTTTAACAAGTGTTCTTTTAATTAAAACTGAGGTCTTGCCACTTTACATTCGTCAACAAATAATATTTGTGATCTCATGTTGTTGTTGTTGTCTTCAGTCCTTAGACTGGTTTGATGCAGCTCTCCATGCTACTCTATCCTGTGAAAGCTACTTCATCTCCCAGTACCTACAGCAACCTACATCCTTTTGAATCTGTTTAGTGTATCCATCTCTTGGTCTCCCTCTACGATTTTTACCCTCCACGCTGCCCTCCAATACTAAATTGGTGATCCCTTGATGCCTCAGAAGATGTCCTACCAACCGATCCCTTCTTCTGGTCAAGTTGTGCCACACACTTCTCTTCTCCCCAATCCTATTCAATACTTCCTCATTAGTTATGTGATTTACCCATCTAATCTTCAGCATTCTTCTGTAGCACCACATTTCGAAAGCTTCTATTCTCTTCATGTCCAAACTATTTATCGTCCATGTTTCGCTTCCATACATGGCTACACTCCATACAAATACTTTCAGAAATGACTTTCTGACAATTAAATCTATACTCAATGTTAACAAATTTCTCTTCTTCAGAAACGCTTTCCTTGCCATTGCCAGTCTACATTTTATATCTCTCTACCTCGACCATCATCAGTTATTTTGCTCCCCAAATAGAAAAACTCCTTTACTACTTTAAGAGTCTCATTTCCTAATCTAATTCCCTCAGCATCACCCGACTTAATTCGACTACATTCCATTATTCTTGTTTTTGCTTTTGTTGATGTTCATCTTACATCTTCATTTCAAGACACTGTCCATTCCGTTCACCTGCTCTTCCAAGTCCTTTGCTGTCTCTGACAGAATTACAATGTCATCGGCGAACCTCAAAGTTTTTATTTCTTCTCCATGGATTTTAATACCTACTCCAAGTTTTTCTTTTGTTTCCTTTACTGCTTGCTCAATATACAGATTGAATAACATCGGGGAGAGGCTGCAACCCTGTCTTACTCCCTTCCCAACCACTGCTTCCCTTTCATGTCCCTCGACTCTTATAACTGCCATCTGGTTTCTGTACAAATTGTAAATAGCTTTTCGCTCCCTGTATTTTACCCCTGCCACCTTTAGAATTTGAAAGAGAGTATTCCAGTCAGCATTGTCAAAAGCTTTCTCTAAGTCTACAAATGCTAGAAACGTAGGTTTGCCTTTCCTTAATCTTTCTTCTAAGATAAGTCGTAAGGTCAGTATTGCCTCACGTGATCCAGTATTTCTACGGAATCCAAACTGATCTTCTCCGAGGTCGGCTTCCACTACTTTTTCCATTCGTCTGTAAAGAATTCGAGTTAGTATTTTGCAGCTGTGTCTTATTAAACTGATTGTTCGGTAATTTTCACATCTGTCAACACCTGCTTTCTTTGGGATTGGAATTATTATATTCTTCTTGAAGTCTGAGGGTATTTCGCCTGTCTCATACATCTTGCTCACCAGATGGTAGAGTTTTGTGAGGACTGGCTCTCCCAAGGCCGTCAGTAGTTCCAATGGAATATTGTCTACTCCAGGGGCCTTGTTTCGACTCAGGTCTTTCAGTGCTCATAACAAATTAAAAATATCAGCTGCGGACCTTTCCAAATTATTCGCCTCGTTGTTCATCCTGGTTTGCGCGAGGCGTTGTACAGGCTCGTTGCTCTTTCTGGAACCCATAAAAACAGAAATTCTTAAACTATCATGGATTTGGGGAGTCATCACGATGAAGGTTGGAACATACCTCGAACAAAAGGCAATTTGCTGACATCTCTTCCTAAGATCAAATGTTTGAAAAAAATTAAAATTCGAATAATTAAAAAAGTTCTCTTTAATACCACCTAAGTTTAATTATCATTCATTACCAAAATCAAATGAATCAGTTAAGCTTTCGAGGCCCTACAGTGCTTCACGTATCGAAAAATGTTGTTCACAGTTTATCTGCGATCCCATGGCTGTATAGGTATCCTTCCTTTTTCTAAGACATGCCCTGGTTCTTAAGTTTTTACTGTACGTTTTTAGTCTTGACTTTTAACAAACTAAGCGATTCGCTGCTCCGCAGCGGTCACGCGTTTCCCATCAGATAACTGTGCGAAGATTTGCTGTTCCTCCCTATAGCGGTTCCTAGCACGTTCATGATCTTCAGAACAGATGAATAACCTTTGTTGAATATGCCTGCATCTATATATACGATGCCATTTCAGAAGTTCTTGCCGAACAATGAAGATATTTCGGTAGCAGTTTCCAAATGCTCGCATTAAAACTCTCGTTGTCATTTTGCGTTATCGCAGGAGCACATTTTTAAGGAAATGTTTATTGGACGGAAATTCGTATACTGATCCAATCTTTTCTTGAACTAATTAATCGAGCTCCCACATCTGCCTATATTTTGGTCGACGCACGGTTCCATTCAACACGTTGTTACTTCTAAAATACACTCATGTTCAGAAAAAACATAACAACTTGAACGACTGGAGACAGGACGTTCATATTGACAGGACATGTGCATTATAATGTTCAGCATAAATGATTAGCATTTCAGCAACCTCGGTTCAGCATGTGACCTGTTGCCTAGTAGGCACAGGGTCTGTTATGGGTACTGACAGCTAGTTGCATCAGTGACAGCATCGCAGCGTATAAGGTGCGAATGGCGTCCTGTGGTATAGCCATCCATGCTGCATTCACCTGGTTCCAGTGCTGGTTGGCACTGAGTCACAGCGCTGCACCCGTCGTGTCTTGCTGAAAAATGGCGTCGGGGGTGTTGTGCAGCAAGGGTATGGCGATGAGCCGCAGGGTGTCTTTCACGTAGGTCACCCTCTTCACAGTGCCCTGGAAACGCACCAACTGTGATTTGTGATTGTACCCAATAGCACCTCACTCCATGAGGTCTTGAGTTGGCGCTGTATGTCTTGTGCGAATGCAGTCACTGTGATGCCACTCCCCCTGTCTGAGGCGAACCAAACAAATAGAAGCTAGGTTCGTCCGATAACAATATCTAATGCCAGCCCTGGCCTGTCCAACGTGTTTCTGCACATTTGGCAAAGGTAGGTGGAGAAGTAGACTACGCGTATGTAACCCATGCGGTAATAAACGGCGATGGACTGTCATCCATTGATAGTGTACGATGTGTTACACGCGTCAGAGCCGAGGACGACTCAGATCTGTCCTGCAATGCCTTTCGGATGAGGTGTCGATCTCCTTGGGGAGGGGGATCTAACTGGTGCGATGTGACCCATTTCATCGTGTCATACTGCCTTCCGTGAACTATTGTAAGCACACCCATTACAGTTCTGAAACACTTCGTCCCACACGAGCAGCCATTTCCCGGATGGATACTTTACATTATGTCATGCCAATAATGCGCCCTCTTTCAGGCTTCTAATTTGACGGTACGTTTCGCGCATACGTCTGCGAGGCATCCTGCACGTTTGCTCGAGTCACAGTGATCCATTGCATCCGGTTTATAGCGACAATGAGAGCTGCAAGCACGTCTTACGGGTAGGTAATGTTGCGCTGCGATATCGATATTGACCTTGCACCCGCGGGCCGACATGGTTCAAATGCTAATCATTTCTGCAGTACACAATAATGTACATGTCCTGTGAATATGAACTTCCTACTCTAGTCTTTTCTGTTTTTTTTTCTTTGAGTATGAGTGTACTATCAAAATAAAAAACCTTTTCTGTAAACTTCAGGGATGTAAAAACATCCAATTTTTCATCGATATCGATCAGAAACTCCTCTTAAAACAGGTTACCTCTGAGAGATTATAAAGATCTGACTGGTTATTTTTGCAGCTTTTCTTCAGATAGTACTTCATTGTAGATAACTGCATAATCTGCAAACGTTCTGAGATGACGTAAGATTGTCTGTTAGATAATTAATATACAAAATGAACAGCGTGATGCCGACAAACGCATATTGTATGATAGCTATTCTGCAGAGCGGGTGTCTTCGTCAGAAGTGAGCACCGTCGGAAATTATGGTCAGGCAGTTTGTTCTGTCTAAATCAAGACGACGATAACTTATCTCATTCAGGGGGACCCACGCTTTTTACTGCAATGATTAATATGTAAGAGCTTAAAAGACAGACTGGTGCATAAATATTTGGATTTAAATAACAAATTATGTCGATATCCGCGTTTTTCCGTAAATGTGCACTCTTACCCGTACAGACGGGTAAGAGTAAGCATTGAGTGTGGTAAGAGTTTGCAAGTGAAATCCCTCAGCAGTGGCCACAGATATATCGTCCTACACTTTTGTAATCAGTGGAGTTCTCTTGCTACCACTCTTTTTCTCTTTTCTTTACGGTTTTCCTTCTCCTCTCTATCCTTTTTTCTTAGTGTTCGGCATCAATCTTTACTGGTGTTGAAGAAAGGATCCCGGATTCTTGGGCCCTCCACTTCTTTCTGTCTGATGACGACAATTTTGCCGGAGGCTGTGTCAGGTAAGGGCAAGTCGCTAGCACGCTTTCAGCATTGAATTCTGTCGCCCCTATGAAGTTCCTCGCACGGTTTCCTTCGCTAGACCATTATCTCCTGTCGTGTTACTATACTCGATAATCTGCAGTTTCATCTCTTGCAGTTACGCGAAAAGGAGTAAAATCCTCTGGTGAACAAAAAATTAAGATTGTAAGCGTATTGCAGTTTGATCGTATACTTTTGCTTCCTACTCTACTGTTGCTGTTCAGAAGTAGGCACTTCTAAATAAACCAAATAAAGCATCGAAGTAGTGAGTATTCTTCTTTGAAAGTTCATTAGTTGACAGACATACCTTTAAATCCCGTCATATGAGAGACAGGGACTGATACTGTGTGAACAAGGGAGCAATACCATGTGTACTTAATCTAATGTTGTAAATTAAATTGTAGTGACTGTTTGGCTAAATAGCCGTTAAAATTACGAGGTGCATTTCCTAATAATACGCTTCCGTACCTGAATACGATGAAAGAACACAGGAGCAACGTCAGACGGATGGTCTTTACGTCACTTCGCATAGTTACAATGCTCGGCCAAAGCCAGTTTCCCGCCAAGCGCGTACTGTCAAAAGATGCGTGCTCTTAACCAAACTGACACATTCGTATGGATGAATAGTGTTCCAGCGTTACAAGATTCACGGAAGCCCCTAAAATCTCTGACCGCCACGCCATTCAATGACGCAGTTATAGACGCGCTTGTTATACACTATCACTTTTGTTTTCTTTAGATCGTGAAACAACCTTTGCATACATTTCTGTACTAGCATCAATCGTAGGATACGGGCCGAGGGTTTGGACTCGTGAATTGCACCTTGTGAAGCCAGCTTCATTAGCCAGGAGTGCTACTGAGATTAACGAGCGTGTGCTACAGTACCTAGAATGATGTATTGTTAGTAATTCTTGGAATATGGACACTGGGCTTGAAAATTAGGATAAGGGGAGCACATTATTGGTTAAAGAAAGAAAATCGAATGGATGTTCGAAGGATACTTCGAACTGAGGCCAGTACGTAAAAGTTATTGCAAAATCACATGTCACAACTATGGCACAAGGAATAGGACTCTTTCAGCCCAGGTAGGGGAACAATCAAATTTCTTCCTAACATCAGAGAGAGATTAAGAATGAGAGTTGTTCTGCCATCGAGTGGACGATACATTACCTGACTCGTCACTGGCCTTATGCTGCGTACCTATACATAATTAAAAGACGGATTAATTACACTTCCGCCTGACACAGTGTGGACACTCCAGAGCTTATAGTGTAAGACTGCTCGCTCTACGAAGACGCAGCGGGTAATGGTCGCCAGGAATTAAGAAAACTGGATCCCAAAGCAGTACTGAGGAACGAGTCAGCATAGCGCATCTTGGACGATGCTGCAGCCGCAGTATCCAGGAAGGCCAAGGAAGGCTTCATGTAGTATTCAACCGCATCGAGCATACTGCCATTCTGAATATACGAGGCGAAGAGAAAGCAGCTGAGGTCGGCAACCAACGACAAAATTTCTTCAAGAATCAAAATTGCGTTTCTGGAAGAGAACACGGAGGTGTGGATTCTCGATGTTTTAGTGAATCATGGAATCGCTTGTTAAGTGGGAAAGCTGGTAACGTGCTGCACTATGTCAAAGGAATCCAGCAGACAGTGGATGTTGGCCGGGATAGAATGAAGACGAATCCAGCAGCGGAAACAAACATCAACAGTTTAGCTGCACCCTAGTAACGTAACATAAACAGAACATAATCTGTAGCGCTAACAGCAGTATTAATATTTGCGTAACTGGTTAAGGGGTTTTTTAGGGGAAGAAAGCAGTTGTTTTAGTGCCATTTTTGCAGAATTAGTATTTTTCTCTAAATGCCAGGTCTGGGTATACACAGAGGGTGCGTTTGCTGGTAGTTGGGAGCTCCAACGTTAGGCGCATAATGGGGACCCTTAGGAACATGGCTGCCAAGGAGGGGAAGGAAGCCAGTGTGCACTCCATGTGCATACCAGGGGGAGTAATTCCGGATGTTGAAAGCGTGTTCAAAAATGTTCAAATGTATGTGAAATCTTATGGGACTTAACTGCTAAGGTCATCAGTCCCCAAGATTACATACTACTTAATCTAAATTATTCTAAGGACAAACACACACACCCATGCCCGAGGAAGGAGTCGAACCTCCGCCGGGACCTGCCGCACAGTCCATGACTGCAGTGCCTAAGACCGCTCGGCTAATCCCGCGCGGCGCGGAAAGCGTGCTTCCGGATGCCATGGAGAGTACGGGGTGCAGCCAACTGCAGGTGGTGGCCCATGTCGGCACCAGTGACGTGTCTCGCTTTGGATCGGAGCAGATTCTCTCTGGTTTCGGACGGCTAGCGGAAATGCCAGTCTTGCTTGCAAGGTTAAGGCGTAGCTCACCATCTGGAGCATCGTCGACAGAACCGACTGTGGTCCTGTGGTGCAGCGAAAAGTGGAGGGTCTGCATCAGAGGTTCAGGCGGTTCTGTGACCGTATAGGCTGCAGATCCCTTGACTTGCGCCATCGGGTAGTGGGTTTCCGGGTTCCGCTTGATAAGTCAGGAGTCCATTACACACAGGAAGCGGCTACAAGGGTAGCGGGGGCTGTGTGGAAGGGTCTGGGCAGATCTTTCGCTTTTATGTAGAGGGTCTCAGGAAACCACAGAAAGGGCGTCCGTCTAAAAGGGGGCAAGTAAAACACAGTAAGGTTGTTGTACAAACGATCGGTATTGCAGTTGTAACTTGTTATAGCTGTGCTGAGGAAGAACCAGAGTTCAAAGCCCTAACAGAAAGCATTGAGCTCATATACACTCCTGGAAATTGAAATAAGAACACCGTGAATTCATTGTCCCAGGAAGGGGAAACTTTATTGACACATTCCTGGGGTCAGATACATCACACTGACAGAACCACAGGCACATAGACACAGCCAACAGAGCATGCACAATGTCGGCACTAGTACAGTGTATATCCACCTTTCGCAGCAATGCAGGCTCCTATTCTCCCATGGAGACGATCGTAGAGATGCTGGATGTAGTCCTGTGGAACGGCTTGCCATGCCATTTCCACCTGGCGCCTCAGTTGGACCAGCGTTCGTGCTGGACGTGCAGACCGCGTGAGACGACGCTTCATCCAGTCCCACACATGCTCAATGGGGGACAGATCCGGAGATCTTGCTGGCCAGGGTAGTTGACTTACACCTTCTAGAGCACGTTGGGTGGCACGGGATACATGCGGACGTGCATTCTCCTGTTGGAACAGCAAGTTCCCTTGACGGTCTAGGAATCGTAGAACGATGGGTTCGATGACGGTTTGGATGTACCGTGCACTATTCACTGTCCCCTCGACGATCACCAGAGGTGTACGGCCAGTGTAGGAGATCGCTCCCCACACCATGATGCCGGGTGTTGGCCCTGTGTGCCTCAGTCGTATGCAGTCCTGATTGTGGCGCTCACCTGCACGGCGCCAAACACGCATACGACCATCATTGGCACCAAGGCAGAAGCGACTCTCATCGCTGAAGATGACACGTCTCCATTCGTCCCTCCATTCACGCCTGTCGCGACACCACTGGAGGCGGGCTGCACGATGTTGGGGCGTGAGCGGAAGACGGCCTAACGGTGTGCGGGACCGTAGCCAAGCTTCATGGAGACGGTTGCGAATGGTCCTCGCCGATACCCCAGGAGCAACAGTGTCCCTAATTTGCTGGGAAGTGGCGGTGCGGTCCCCTACTGCAGTGCGTAGGATCCTACGGTCTTGGCGTGCATCCGTGCGTCGCTGCGGTCCGGTCCCAGGTCGACGGGCACGTGCACCTTCCGCCGACCACTGGTGACAACATCGATGTACTGTGGAGACCTCACGCCCCACGTGTTGAGCAATTCGGCGGTACGTCCACCCGGCCTCCCGCATGCCCACTATACGCCCTCGCTCAAAGTTCGTCAACTGCACATACGGTTCACGTCCACGCTGTCGCGGCATGCTACCAGTGTTAAAGACTGCGATGGAGCTCCGTATCCCACGGCAAACTGGCTGACACAGACGGCGGCGGTGCACAAATGCTGCGCAGCTAGCGCCATTCGACGGCCAACACCGCGGTTCCTGGTGTGTCCGCTGTGCCGTGCGTGTGATCATTGCTTGTACAGCCCTCTCGCAGTGTCCGGAGCAAGTATGGTGGGTCTGACACACCAGTGTCAATGTGTTCTTTTTTCCATTTCCAGGAGTGTAGTTAGAGTTACAAAAAGCTGGCAAAGCCGGAAATAAGTTCATCCGAAATTTTTTCAAACGAACTAACAGTGTTCAGAAAGGATAGGTTAAATACAGTTCAGGTTAGAGTAGTTTACCTTGTGGTGAAATTGTATTAGATACGTCCTGCAAAATAGTATGGGTAGAGGTTATACTTGACAATCGGACTACACCATTAATTAGATCGTGCTACCGACCCGCCGACTCAAAAGATATAGTTGTTGAACAGTTCAAAGAAAACCTGAGTCTCATTTCAAACAGGTATCCCACTGATGCAATTATAGTGGGTGGGGACTTCAATCTACCCTCGATATGCTGGAAAAATTATACGTTTAAAGCCGGCGGCTTTCTCAGAAAATCATTTTGAATAGTTAGTACATGAGCCCACTCGAAGCGTAAATGCTTGCGAAAACATACTTGACCTCTTAGCAACAAACACTCCTGGACAAATATGACGTATGACGACGAATACAGGGATTAGCGGCCACAAGGCAGTTGCTTCTAGACTGAATACCGTAACACCCACAAACATCAAAAAGAAACGAAAAGTATGTCTATTTAAAAAAGTGATAAAAATGCTATTATGCCTTTTTAAGAGACAGTCTGCACTCCTTCCGATCTGATCACGTAAGTGTAGAAAAGTTATGGAACGATTTCAAAGAAATAGTATCGACGGCAATGGAGAGATATATTCCACATAAATTCATAAGTGATGGTACTGATCCCCCATGCCAAATTTAAAAGAACGCAAAGTCCCCAAGATTGGCAAAGTTTTGCAGAAGTTCGAAAAATAGCGCGTACTTCAATGTGAGATGCTTTTAATAATTTCCACAATGAAACTCTGTCTCGGAATCTGGCAGAAAACCCAAAGAGATTCTGGTCATACATAAAGCACACCAGTGGTAAGACGCTATCAATACCTTCACTGCGCGTTAACAACGGTGCAGTCACTAATGTCAGTGCCACTAAAGCAGAGTTATTAAACACGGTTTTCCTTAACTCCTTCACCAAATAAGCGGAAATAAATATTCCTGAATTCCAGTCAAGAACAACTGCGAAGATGAGAAACATATATACAGATATCCTCGGTGTGGCAAAGAAGCTTAAATCACTTAATAAAGGCAAGGCCTCCGGTCTAGATCGTATACCAGTCACCTTCATATTTAACAGTTATAAACAATCTCTATCTCACAGAAAGTTCCATATCTAAAGACTGGAAAATTGATCAAGTCACACATATACCCAAAAAGGAGAATGTGAGTAATCCGCCGGATTCCAGGCCCATATCACTAATGTCGACTTACAGTAGGGTTTTGGAACACATATTGTATTCGAACATTATGAATTACCTAGAAGAAAAAGATTTTTTGACATAGTGAGCACGGATTCAGGAACATCGTACTTGCGAAAAACAACCAGCTCTTCATACACATGAAGTATGAGTGCTATCGATAGGGGATGTCAAATTGATTCCATATTTTTAGATTTCCCGTAGGCTTTCGACGGTGTTCCTCACAAGCGTCTTCTAACTAAACTGAGTACCTGTGGAACATCACCTTATTTGCGCTACTGGAGTCGTGATTTCCCGTCAGAGTGGTCAGAGTTCGTAGTAATAGACAGAAAGTCATCGAGTAAAACAGAAGTAATATCCGGCGTTTCCCAAGGAAGTGTTATAGGCCCGCTATTATTCCTGATCTATATTAACGACATAGGAGACAATGTGAGTAGCCCTCTTAGATTATTTGCAGATGATTCTGTCATTTACCATCTTATACAGTCATAAGATGACCAAAACTAATTGGAAAATGGTTTAGATAAGATATTTGTGTGGTGCGAAAAGTGGCAATTGACCCTGAATAAAGAAAAGTGTGACGTTATTCACCTGAACCGCTAAATTTCGATTACGAGATAAGTTACACAAATCTTAATGCTGTAAATTCAACTAAATACTTAAGGATTACAATTACAAGTAACGTAAATTCGAATGATCACATAGATAATGTTGTGGGTAGAGCAAATAAAAGACTGTGATTCATTGGCAGAACACTTAGAAGGTGCAACAGGTTTACTAAAGGGACTGCTTACATCTCGCTTGTCCGCCCTGTTCTGGAGTACTGCTGTGCTGTGTTCGATCCGCATCAGGTGGGACTGACGTATGACACTGAAAAAGTTCAAAGAAGGACAGCTCGTTTTGTATTGTCGCGAAATAGGAGAGACAGTGGTACAGACATGATACCTGAATTGGAATGGCAAGCATTAAAACAAATGCGTTTTTTGTTGCGACGGGAATTTCACATAAAATTTCTACCCCCAGTTTTCTAGTCCGATTGTGAATACATCGTGTTGGCACCTACCTACACAGGGAGAAATTATCATCACTTTAAAATAAGAGAAATCCGGGCTCTCACAGAAACATTTAAGTGCTCGTTTTTCCCGCCCGCTGTTCGAGAGTGGAACGGTAGATATAGCTTGAAGGTGGTTGATTGAACCCTCTGCCAGACACTTAATTGTGAATAGCAATCACGTAGATGTAGATGCAGAATGCTGATATGTACGAGTAATAAATAATCATAGCATACATTTATTGCTGTCCACAAAACTTGACTGTATGGCCTATATTAATTTTTTAGGCAACCATAGGGACCTTACTATAACAATCTCTTCTGGTTGACGGGCCATATGGCGGGCGACAGCCAGATCGGTAGCCCACCGCTGTCTGAGGCGTCTGCAGACAGGTCACTGAAGACAATGTTACTCTCGTCATTGTGAGTCTATGCTGACATTAATTTATTTAGGCTGCACAATATATTTAGTAAACGGTGTCGGTAGGTCATGCAAACTCATCTAACTATATCTTTGTGGGTCACTACAGTAGCTGATAGTTTTCACTATTGGCGAGTTCCCCTCGGCCAGAATCTCAATGAGTGGAGAGGAATTTCCTTCAGTCATGAGCACCACTTCGAACTGAGCCCCGATGACTAACGATGACGTGTCTGGAGGCACCCCAAACAGCTGTTGGATACCAGCCTGACAGTCACCCGCCGGGGCTGGACCACCAGAAGTGGTGATGTAGGTTGCCATTTCTTTTCGTAACAAGACCCCTTTGGTTGTCATCCGCGACACGCTTACAGCTCAGTGATATGTTGACGATATTATACGCGGCGTTTTGTTGCCCTTCTGGCAAGCGATCCTGGGCCTAAATTTCAGCAAGATAATGCATGTCCGGACACGGCAAGGCTTATTACTACTTGTCTTTGTGCTTGCCAAACCCTGTCTTGGTCATCTGTACTGGCGCATAGAACACAAGTCGGCTGAATGCTCCAAAAAAATGGCTCTGAGCACTATGGGACTTAACATCTGTGGTCATCAGTGCCCTAGAACTTCGAACTACTTGAACCTAACTAACCTAAGGACATCACACACATCCATGCCCGAGGCAGGATTCGAACCTGCGACCGTAGCAGTCGCTGAATGCTCCAAATCTACCGCAAAAGTTCTGGTTGGCTATATAGAGGCCAGAATGGACCAACGCGTTATTGATTCCCTCAATTTCTGAAGCTCTTTCTGTTGCATAAGTCATCCATTTTTTCTGAATGTCTGCACATGTACATCATATTATCTACCTATTTCCATCCCAGTCGGATAATTTCTACGTTGTGTGTCGTTTCCTTTTTAGACGTTGAGAGATCGATTACTTTTCTTATGTTGGAAACTGGTTACAGTACCATATCGCAGCTATGCAATCAAATGTGCACTAAATTTCGGCATTCTCTCCTGTATTTCAGGCTCCTTAGTGCAATTCTGTGATTGCTACAAGCTCTATTTATTTTCACGTGTGCAATAAAGCCCACGCGATGTATGTCTGCTGCCTGATTATTTTGTTTAATACGGATTATCAATTAGGCTTTGTGCTTAGTCACTTGTACTCTCCTCAGTGTTTTATTTTTAATGCAAGATCCTCAAGTACATGTTATGCGGCACAATCTTGGGCACATTTGTAGCCTATGTCCTACTTTGTAAATTCTGAAACAGATAACTAAATAATTCAGTCATTACAGGTTCTCTGACAAATTAGTATGAATATTACCCTCTCTGCATGTATAATTTTCATTTCATGAAAGGTAAGTTTAGTCGTTGACGCCAGGGTCGAGATTTGATGTGCAGATTTTTTTAGTATTGCTGTTTTCATCTGCCGGCCTGTGTGACCGAGCTGTTCTAGGCACTGCAGTCTGGAACCGCGCCACCGCTACGGTCATAGGTTCGAATTCTGCCTCAGGCATGGATGGGTGTGATGTCTTTAGGTTAGTTAGGTTTAAGTAGTTCTAAGATCTAGAAGACTGATGACCTCTGAAGTTAAGTCCCATAGTGCTCAGAGGCATTTAAACCATTTGTTTTCATCTAATAAGTTCATCTAATAATCCTCTGGCGTATGCAACAGTACATGCAGATTTTTGTCCTTGAATCAAGACATTCTATTACTTGGTGAGATATTTTCAGTCGCAGACCATTTCCAGATTAAAGTATTGTGATGACATTAAGGCAAATCATTCCATAGCACCGTCTTTAGCCACAAGCTAACCACATTAACACCGGTTACGGTAATTTTGAGAGGCTTTGCAGAATGATTGCATATTGTTGATGTTCTGTCACAGAAACTATGCATATCTGTTTCCCTTTTCGCGATTTTTTGGAAGTGTGTGCTACTGTCATTAAGTCTTTTGATTACTTCGTATTCAGGGCTGCGTTTACAGATTGTCTATTGGATCATGAACATTCGCATAGCGGAGAACGGTTTCACAGCTCGGGGCTCAGTCTAACTGCTGATGATAGTAGCGTTACTCTATACGTGAAGCACATCTTACAGAGTCAGCGCTCCTGACTACGTCGCACTAGCTGAGTACTTCAGCGAAACCTGCCTGCGTCACACCGTCCTCGCATCGGCCATTGGGCGAGATCCACCTTGCTCTCACCGACTCCACTTCCAACCTGGCGCCGTGTGGGCGTGGCCCAAACAGCAGCTGACGCGAAACGACACGCACTAAATCGTGAATGGCGGCGCCGCTTTCGATGTATATCAACAGCCAATAAGCGGCTGGCCCGCGATCGCTAATCAGCCTACACGGTCATTTCGCCAGCTCGTTTTGTAATTCCGTTTTCTTTTCTGTAGAACAGTTGTATTTCCCGGTACCAGTTTTGCCTTCTAGCTACCCATTTGCTACTGGTTTCTTTCCATGGCGGTTGCCGTGCTTTCTTCTCGCTGGCAATGTCATCTGTATTGTATCTTTATGTCCGTGTGCACGGCTTCCTCATGAAAGAATTGCGCAGCCATATCTATCTCACTCTGGCAACAAACCCGACGTAATTCTGTCGGTGGCTCTCATAACTAAAATACAGGGTGTAAATTTTAAGTTTACAAACAAGAATAAGTCGAATAATAAGCTTCACAGCCGGCCATGGTGATCTAGTGGTTCTAGGCGCTCAGTCAGGAACCGCGCGACTGCTACGGTCGCAGGTTCGAATCCTGCCTCGGGCATGGATGTGTGTGATGTCCTTAGGTTAGTTGGGTTTAAGTAGTTCTATGTTCTAGTGGACTTATGACCACAGATGTTGAGTCCCATAGTGCTCAGAGCCATCTGACCCATTTTTAAGCTTCACACGAAAAAAAGTATAGAATCAAAAGTTGATTATTTTCCAGGGGGACATCTGCTGGTGTTAAAAATTAGCCCGCCACCCCAGCCCCTTGGAGGTGGGACGGGAGCCAACTTTAAAATTTCAAGTGCGAACCCCCATTTGTATTGCAGAATCAGATTCTACATAAAAAATATGTAGGTTTTGTCTTAAACATTAGTTTTGATTCTTGGTAGATGGCACTGTAATTCAAGAAAATCCATGTTCTCATTTTTGCGTGGAAAATGATTACGGGTAACTAAAAACTCTTATTCGCTAAAACTAAAATTCTGCCCATAGGATGGGGTTTGAGGGAGAGGAATTAGAGTTTTACATATGTTGACGCAAAAGTTAATTTTTTCCGCAAATTCGGATAAGTTTTTGTAGAACTGGGGTGGCGGGCTAATTTTAGCACCAGCAGATGTCCTCCCTCTATAATAATCAATTTTTGATTCTGCACTTTTTTCGTGTGAAGCTTATTTTTCGAGTTAATCTGGTTTCTCAACTTAAAATTTACACCCTGTGTAGTTCTTTGCAGCAAAGCTAACGTAGTGAACGTTTCATACGCATTAGAACGAAATCCTTGAAACTGCTATTACTTGTACACTCACTATATTCGAACAGAAGGTTTCCCGCTATCATGAAAGGAAAAGCAACGAACTTGACAATTGTTTTGGATGAATCAAATTAAACACACTCTTATCCCTTAATGCTGAAGACCTGAAATTCGCATCATATCAAAGTGACGCTGATAAATGGAAGGTTAACTGCTTTTGAGCGACAGCGACGGTAGGTGCAGATTCTACATAGAGTTGCCAACGCCTCTGCTAGGATCTTCGTTCTCCCGATTCTTTCGGGTAGTTCTGGAGCTACTTTTGTTTGTTCACGACACTCGCGCGAGAATTTATAGTAACTGTTTGGAGAATTTCAACTAGATACAAGTTTAAGTTCCCTTCTGAAGATTATTTGTTTGTTTGACAGTATCTTTGATGTGACGTAAATCACATTTTGATGTGAAAAATTAGTTGCACGTGCAAGTGAGATCGAAAACACTGCTTGTGTAAGATATGCATCATTGAGCGTTTGCTTACCTGTCTGGTCGCATTCAAGACATCAATCAAGTGAATGAAAGTAAATATTGCCGTTGATTTGTAGAACCAGGATAATTCAGAGACCAAATCATTATTTACGTATATATAATTTAATGTATTACAAGTTTCCAATAATTCATATGAACATCCAACCTCGACGCTATTTTGTCTGGTTAGAGTTCACTTTTATTACGATGTGGAAATCGTAAACAACTGCTATTACTCTTATTTTGTTAGCGATGGATCTCCAAGGCTTTATGCTCTACTAAATGCAAGTGGGCATTTCAACGGTCTTGTACCAACTGCAGAAAGGGACTGTGACAGTTTCAAGCCGGCTGCGTGGTCGAGCGGTTCTAGGCGCTTCAGTCCAGAACCGCGCTGCTGCTACGGTCGCAGGTCCGAATCCTGCCTCGGGCATGGATGTGTGTGGTGCCCTTAGGTTAGATAGGTTCTATGTCTAACGGACTGATGACCTCAGATGTTAAGTCCCATAGTGCTTACAGCAATTTGAACCATTTCGACAGTTTCAAACGTACATAAAATAAACAGATCTACGAGAATTCAAATCAAGAAAACCAAAGGCACTCTGTAGACAGGGAACAGATAGGATAAATAAGGAGGCAGATCTTCTGCCAGTATAGAGGCAGAGCTACGACGACTACACGGAAAGTAATGTCCAATTGGTCATGAAATGGAAACTACAGTGAAAATAGAAAATGTTGCAAGAAAAAAAAAAATGTTCCAATGGCTCTGAGCACTATGGGACTTAACATCTGAGGTCATCAGTCCCCTAGAACTTAGAACTACTTAAACCTACCTAACCTAAGGACATCACACACATCCATGACCGAGGCAGGATTCGAACCTGCGACCGTAGTGGTCACGCGGTTTCAAAAAAGTTTCATTTGAAACAGTTAACTACGACTTCCAGCTACTTCTCTGCATAGCTGCCGCTCAGATTGAGGCATTTATCGTAGCATTGTACCAAATTTGTAATACCCTAGTCGTAGAAGACAGCCACTTGTGATTTCTGCCAATTATGTACGCTGATGTGCAGCTCGTTGACCTGGCTAAAATGTAGTCCTCATAGCCAGCGGTTTCCCAGGTGAAAATCAGAGGGAGCCAGGTATGGACTGCATGGTGAGTGATCAAACATTTATCACCGAAAACATTGGAGGGGTATCCTCATTGACCCTGCACTATACAGCCGAGTACCGTCATGAAGAAATGCGCGTGGGTGTTACGTTGTGTGGGCTGCTAGAAATCACGCGAAGTCTCTCATAGGCACTCATACTTGGCGGAAGATATTTTCTAAGTTCCTTCATGTGATGACTGTGCGATGAAAACTGAAAGCAACGACTTGAGGCGATCGACGGACATACTAGAGACACTGTCCAACATGTCTACGCAAAGCCTCATCGGATTTTCGCTGTGGTTTCCACTTTGTGATCGAGCGTACCTTACTTTCCGAAGAGCGCTTGTACTATGCAAGAAGCATTGGGATGGTACAAAAATGGGCCTAGATAAGTCTACCCGAAACGATGCAGCAGGTCGTTGGCCTCGGGATACGAACACATGACAAAGATGTAGAAGACCAAACTGTAAACACAGATGGTATTTTATTTTCACAAGACCGTCTTGATCACACAGATTTCTTACACTTTATTACCGACTTCGGCACACTGCCATCCTAAGATCTGTTACAAAGTTAAGTATTGTGTAAACGACAGGTTCAATAACTTAAGCCCGCATCTCGTGGTCGTGCGGTAGCGTTCTCGCTTCCCACGCCCGGGTTCCCGGGTTCGATTCCCGGCGGGATCAGGGATTTTCTCTACCTCGTGATGGCTGGGTGTTGTGTGCTGTCCTTAGGTTAGTTAGGTTTAAGTAGTTCTAAGTTCTAGGGGACTGATGATCATGATGTTAAGTCCCATAGTGCTCAGAGCCATTTGAACCATTTGATCCAATAACTTAACGCTAAATCTAACAAGTCTTAGTGATACATAAAATGTTTATAACGACATAGAGCAGCCATACATACGATTAAAATATTCTGATGTAAATCATCGTCAAGTTAAACATGTGAATACATGGTACCTGCTGGTAATACTCAGATTGCGTCTGCTATTTAAACAAGAGACTAATTCCAGCAGAGGGCACTTCAGCTAGAGCGCATATTAAACCAGTGTCGCCAATGTAATGATTAAATTGCAGTATGCACAGTATCTAGTTAAAAATTTCTTAAAATTACCTCCCATAGCAAAACGAGCGTCTGACAATAAACCGTAACTGATGTGAAATTGGATTCATACTTAAAATACCATAAAAGGTACTGTGGTGTGCGTACTGTAAGACCTTCGGTAAACACACCATCAGATTATTTGACTAGTCGCTCTAACGAGGTAGGCGAGTGTCACCAATATGTCTCATGGTCTTATCGTGGCGTGTTTAACTTCTGCTGTTAGGTCAGACGATAGAAATGCCACTTGCACGCTTAGAGTAGCAGATTGACGGTGACTAACTTTAAAAAGAACTTGATTAATTTTCACACACATTTATTAAAATAATAATGATCATAAACCTTACTTAACTTGATTCTGGATACTATTTACAATTGACAGTCCTTTGGTCTTGGTACGTTAATCTTATTCTCACATACCTCTGATACTTGACAAAGAGTCTACACATTTCTTTTCATGGCTATGTACAGAAATATGGTACTTTTATTAGGCGCAGACTGAAACTTGACTATAGGCTAATGCAGACTGAGTAATCGGAGGTCTGTACACTCGTTATAATACCTCGAGCGTTCAGGTATCACTGCGCGAGTGTGATCCGCGAGGAGAAAAGGTTCTACATCAGCAGCAATCTCATTGGCTGCGTTACATATTAATACGCGGATCGGCGGAAGCAGAATTTGGTTCGTGTCCAAGACAGCGCCATCTCGTAGTGCGAAGACGGACGAGCGCTGCGCCTGTGTTGTTGTGCTTAGCGGGGCGCGCTCTAGTGGGAAAGTTGTGTACGTGCTGACTACGCGGAACTATGTACACAACAGGTACAAATACTAATAGAGCCACTGGCCTGACTAGGTAAAACATACAACTTGTATAAGCTAGTATAAAAAGTGTAACAACAAAATAAAATACCTAAAAAATCTTCCAGCCTGAGAGATTAATTACCATAAAATTAATTGTAGTAAGATTAATAAAATAGTAACTATACATTGGGAGTCAAAATATCGATAGTCAATATTATATCCAGCGTGTGGTCTCAATAGCGACAGGTGGTATTATCCTCGTTTTCCTGTGGTGGAGCTTACGGAGGAAGGCCCAGTTTCCTCTTCGTCGGCGGCCGGCGCACGTGAAGCCGCTGGGGTGTTCTAAGCTACTCAAAATGGTTGCAATGGCTCTAAGCACTATGGAACTCAACATCTGAGGTCATCAGTCCCATAGACTCAGAACTACTTAAACCTAACTCACCTAAGGACATCACATACGTCCATATCAGAGGCATGGACGTGGCAACAGCGCGGTTCCAGACTGAAGCCCCTAGAACCGCTCAGACACAGCGGCTGGCTACGATACTCAAACTAGTAGGTCTCTGAATATATCAAAATAAGTTTTTAGATTGAACTCATTCTGTTTATTCAGCAGTAATTCCGGTTGCCGTTTCCTGTGCACATAAATTTCCATTTCTTAGAGTAGGTTCAGTAACTGTCAGTAACTGTCCTTTGGTGCCCTATGCAACACTTTCATATTATTGTCTATGCGTCCTACTAAATGTCTTTCTCTGTCTAAATGTGTACCGAAAGCGCTCTTGTTTTTATTATACGTATATTCTCTAAAACGAGTCTGGAAATTCCTACCTGTCTGAGCGATATAAAACCTGTCACAGTCTTGGCAGCTGATCTTATAAACACAAGATCGCATATATTTATTGCTGTCGTTGTCAACTTTGTGTCGTAGCTTATAACGAATTGTACCTTTCGTTTGAAACACAATTTTCATTCTTCTCTTTTTTTTCCGCCGCAGGAAGCTGAGTGGTCAGCGCGACAGAATGTAAATCCTAAAGGCCCGGGTTCTATTCCCGGCTGGGTAGGATATTTTCTCCGCTCAGGGTCTGGGTGTTGTGTTGTCCTAATAATCTTCATTTCATCCCCATCGACGCGCAAGTCGCCGAAGTGGCGCCAAATCGAAATACTTCCACCCGGCGAACGGCAGACTAGACGGAAGGCCCTAGCCACAAGACATTCTTTTTTTTTTAATTTTCGTTTTTCTGAAGGTCTGCGCGATTATGTCGGAAAACGCACCATTGTACGTCATATAAACAAACTTGGTTGTATTGACTCCTTCCTGTCACATATTTTTGATTTTAATTTATAATAAAGTTTCATTACGTCACGATCTTTACATCAGTTTGCCAAAGCTACTTGTCTAATCACGCTTAATTCTTCCACCTCGTCATCAGGGGCAACAGGATGCTAAAACTACCACGGAGAGTCCGTTGCAACCTGTGCTGTACAGGTATGACCAGCCCTTAGAGGCTCGCCTTCACAGATTCCTTTTAAATGTTTTATGACTAAAGCCCTTCTAGGCGCTTCAGTCAGGAACCGCGCTGCCGCTACGGTCGCAGGTTCGAATCCTGCCTCGGGCGTGGATGTGTGTGATGTCGTTAGGTTATTTAGGTTTCAGTAGTTCTAAGTCTAGGGAACTTATGACCTCAGATGTTAAGTCCCATACTGCTTAGAGCCATTTCAACCACTTTTGAAAGCCCTTCTGACCTGTTGTTTATTTTATACGTGATATATAAGTACTGTCACTCTGTCTTGTACTGTTAGTCAGTACTTACCACTTTTTTATATAATTTTTCCTATAAATTTGTAATTATCTTATAGATCACTTTAAATGTCTAAATTCTGATGAAGGCACTCTTATAAGTGTTGAAACCTAGTTAATTAGACCCACAAAATTGTGAAGAGGGCTCATTTATTTCAATTTTAAACTTATACCGTTTACGTATCCATACAGGAAACAGGCTACCACCACGAAAATTATCGTCTAAAATGTTTATGTATCGATATTTTAACGTCTTATGGGTACAATAAAACACTGTCCAGCCATATTAATGTGACTTCTTATCAAAAGCCTCAATAACCAACTACCGCAGCCCAGGCACTGCGGGACGTGCAGGGAGAGAGTCAGTCAGGTTGCAGAAGGTACCGACAAGGATATGGAGCCACGTCGATTAGTGCCGCGATCAGCTGTGTTTGGTTTCTCAGTTGAGGAGCCATCGCACGAGCTGCCCGATCGAGGTGGTCTCACAGACTGTGGAATGGATTTTGTTGGCCAGGGTAAACTCATCGTGTGCGGCTGGTCCCGGCGGAGGTTCCTCCCTTGGGCATGGGTGTGTGTGTTTGTCCTTAGGATAGTTTAGGTTAAGTTGTGTGTAAGCTTAGGGACTGATGACCTTAGCAGTTAAGTCCCATAATATTTCACACATACACTCCAGGAAATTGAAATAAGAACATCGTGAATTCATTGTCCCAGGAAGGGGAAACTTTATTGACACATTCCTGGGGTCAGATACATCACATGATCACACTGACAGAACCACAGGCACATAGACACAGGCAACAGAGCATGCACAATGTCGGCACTAGTACAGTGTATATCCACCTTTCGCAGCAATGCGGGCTGCTATTCTCCCATGGAGACGATCGTAGAGATGCTCGATGTAGTCCTGTGGAACGGCTTGCCATGCCATTTCCACCTGGCGCCTCAGTTGGACCAGCGTTCGTGCTGGACGTGCAGACCGCGTGAGACGACGCTTCATCCAGTCCCAAACATGCTCAATGGGGGACAGATCAGGAGATCTTGCTGGCCAGGGTAGTTGACTTACACCTTCTAGAGCACGTTGGGTGGCACGGGATACATGCGGACGTGCATTGTCCTGTTGGAACAGCAAGTTCCCTCGCCGGTCTAGGAATGGTAGAACGATGGGTTCGATGACGGTTTGGATGTACCGTGCACTATTCACTGTCCCCTCGACGATCACCAGAGGTGTACGGCCAGTGTAGGAGATCGCTCCCCACACCATGATGCCGGGTGTTGGCCCTGTGTGCCTCGGTCGTATGCAGTCCTGATTGTGGCGCTCACCTGCACGGCGCCAAACACGCATACGACCATCATTGGCACCAAGGCAGAAGCGACTCTCATCGCTGAAGACGACACGTCTCCATTCGTCCCTCCATTCACGCCTGTCGAGACACCACTGGAGGCGGGCTGCACGATGTTGGGGCGTGAGCGGAAGACGGCCTAACGGTGTGCGGGACCGTAGCCCAGCTTCATGGAGACGGTTGCGAATGGTCCTCGCCGATACCCCAGGAGCAACAGTGTCCCTAATTTGCTGGGAAGTGGCGGTGCGGTCCCCTACGGCACTGCGTAGGATCCTATGGTCTTGGTGTGCATCCGTGCGTCGCTGCGGTCCGGTCCCAGGTCGACGGGCATGTGCACCTTCCGCCGACCACTGGCGACAACATCGATGTACTGTGGAGACCTCACGCCCCACGTGTTGAGCAATTCGGCGGTACGTCCACCCGGCCTCCCGCATGCCCACTATACGCCCTCGCTCAAAGTCCGTCAACTACACATACGGTTCACGTCCACGCTGTCGCGGCATGCTACCAGTGTTAAAGACTGCGATGGAGCTCCGTATGCAACGGCAAACTGGCTGACACTGACGGCGGCGGTGCACAAATGCTGCGCAGCTAGCGCCATTCGACGGCCGACACCGCGGTTCCTGGTGTGTCCGCTGTGCCGTGCGTGTGATCATTGCTTGTACAGCCCTCTCGCAGTGTCCGGAGCAAGTATGGTGGGTCTGACACACCAGTGTCAATGTGTTCTTTTTTCCATTTCCAGGAGTGTATTTCTTTTTAAACTCATCATGGTGCTATTGAGACCATGCACTTACACTCCGAGCTGTGTGGTACTTTACATTGTCCTGCTGCTGCACGAATTACCTAAGCTGAGTGTCCTCCCCACCACAAACATCAGTTCATATCTTCTGCTTATTTTCCCTTACATTGTCACTTCTGCCAGCGCTCTCCGACATTGGAATAGCACCCCAGCGTTGGACGTAATTGGAAAGCTCTGTACCACAGGTGATCTTATAGATGTTATAATTGTTTCCCTGAGACATTAAAGTCTTTTCATTATCTCGATAGTGGCCGCAGCAGAAGAAATTAATTAAAATTTGTGCTGTAGCCGGAACTCGAACCATTGCCCTTTTCTTTGTATTTTTTTTTTAAATCTCATTTTGCTCGTTTTCGTTTGCTGTATCTGATCGGGGTGGACGTCGCAAGACACCCGTTTCAGTTCGTCGTTGATCCATTAACTCATTTTTTTTCATTACAGAGGGCAGTTAACCCTCTTTTTTTTGTTTTTTAATTTCATTTTGTTCGTTTTCGTTCGTTGCAGCTGGTCGGGGCGGACGTCGTAAGACACCCTTTCAAGTTCGGTTTTGATCTTTTAACTCAGTTTTTTTTTTTTTTATTACAGAGTGCAGTTAACCCTCTGACCGAGCACGCTGAGCTACTGTGCCAGCGCTTGTTAGGCAGAAATGCTAAACATTAAACTACCACAGCACGATGATCAACATTGCTGCACGAATTACCTAAGCTGAGTGCCCTCCCTAACACAAACTTCAATTCGTATCTTCTGCTTACATTGTAAGGGAAAATAAGCAGAAGATACGAATTGATTGTTTTCCCTTACAATGTAAGCAGAAGATATGAATTGAAGTTTGTGTTGGGGAGGGCACTTAACTTAGGTAGTTCGTGCTGCGATGTTGACCGTTGTCCTATGGTGGTTTAACGGTTAGCATTTCTGCCTAGCAAATTCTCCTGTTTGTAGTGCCACAGTCTCAAGGAAAAACAGTCTTCATGTACGGGTGGACGTGCTCTCGAAGGATACACGCATATTTTTGTCGATCCATTGCGCCGCCTAGAATGACGAGATCACTCAAGCGATGCCACGAAAACATTTCGCAGACCGTAATGCTCCCGCTTCTGGCCTGGATGCTTCTGAAGATCGTTGCAGGGTGTTGGCTTTCAGAAGTTTCATGCCGTACAAGACAATGATCATCCGTCCGACGGAGCATAAAAGTTGATGCACCTGTGAAGAGTACCCGTCGCCAGTCACGTGACGTGTAGCTGCGGTACTGGAGTGTAGATTCCAGCCATCGTAGCCCATGAGCAGCAGTCAGCATGAGTGCACGAACCAACTATCTGCTGCAGGGCCCCCATACGCAACAATGTTCGCTTAGTGGTCATCGGGGGGGGGGGGGGGGGGGGGGGCACTGTTGGTAGCACCTTAGTTCATCTGGGCAATCAGATGCTCAACAGTTGCTCGTCTGTTCACCAGTACAGACCTCCGCAGCTATCATTCACTCCTGTCATCTATGCACCTCAGTGTCTCGCCGCCGGTTTGAATAGCGCCATTTTGCCACGTACATTATACTTTACCCTGTTCCACTCGCGAATAGTGCGTGAGAAGAAGGACTGTCGGTAAGCCTCTATAGTGGCTCTAATTCCTCGAATTTTCTGCTTCTGGCCAATACGCGAGATGTATGTGAGGGGAATCAATATGTTGTCCGACTCCTGAAAAGTGCTGTTCCGAAATTTCAAGAGTAAGTCTCTCCGTGATGCACAACGTCTGCCAGTGGAATTTATTTAACATCTCCGTAACGCTCTCTCGTCAGCTAACGATCCCGTGACCAAGCGCGCCGCTCTTCTTTACATCTTCTCCATCTCCTCAATCAGTCCTATCTGATAGGGACTCTAGACAGGTGAACAATACTCAAGAATCGGGTGAACAAGCGCCTTATAAGTCACTTCTTTCGCGGATCAGTTACATTTCCTTAAGATTCTTCCGATGATCTGAGTCTGGTGTCTGCTTTTCCCACTATCTCTTTTATATTGTCATTCCACTTAAGGTCGCTCTAGATAGTTATGCCAAGACATTTTGCAGCACACGCTGTTTCCAGCTGTTTGTCATCAATAGTGTAGCTGTACAGTAGTGCATTTCTCTACCTATATATGCGCAAATGTTACATTTATTTCCGTTCAGGTTCAACTGCCAGAGTCTGCACAATTAATCAATTGTTTGCAGGTCGTTCTGCAAATTCCTACAATCTCTTGTCGTTGCTACTTTGGTATAGACAACTGCATCATCTGCGAATAGCCTTAAAGAACATCTGACGCTTTCTACTATATCATTCATATATATTGTAAACAGCAACGGTCCTATCACACTTCCCTGTGGTACTCCGGATATTACCTCTACATCTGTCGATTTAGTTCCGTTAAGAATGACATGTTGAGTTCTATCTGCAAGAAAGTCTCGAATCCAATCGCAGGTGTGCTCCGATACTCCGTAACCTAGTACTTTTTTCATTAAACAGCAATGCGGTACGGTGTCAAATGCGTTACCGAAATCAAAGATCACGGCATCAACCTGAATGCCGTGGACCACTGCATTGTGGATCTAATGGAGGAACAGAGCGAGCTGAGTTTCGCAGGATCTCTGTTTGTGGAATCCATGTTGATTTTTATAGACGAAATGCTCATTTTCCTAAAAAATCATAATTCTTGAGCATAGAAGATGTTCCACAATTCTACAACAGATTGACGTCAACGATATAGGTCTATAGTTTGGTGGATCTGTCTTATGGCCTTTCTTAGAAACGGGGGTGACTTGCGCTGTTTTCCAGTCGTTAGGTAACTTACGTTGCTCACGCGATCTACGATAAATTACTGCTGGAAGGGGAGCAAGTTCTTTCGTATAAAATTTATAGAATGTTATAAGTATGTCATCTGGTCCTGAAGCCTTTCCACTACTAAGCGATTGTAGCTGCTTTTCAGTTCCGCGATCGGTTATCTCAATATCTGTTATTTCGATGTTCGTACGACGATTGAAAGGAGGGACAGTGTTACGATCTTCCGCGGTGAAACAACTTCGGATGACCGAATTCAGTATTTCCGCCTTCTCTCTCTTATCTTCCGTTTCGGTGCCGGTGTGTTTGCTGACAGAATTAATAGATGATTTTGACCCACTTACTGATTTTACATGTTACCAAAATCTCTTACGGTTTTTACTCAGGTCTGTTGACAACGTCTTACTTTCAAAATCATTGAACGCTTCTCTCATTGTTCTCCTTACGCTCATTTTCGCTTCGTTTAGATTTTGTTTGTGAACTAGGGTTTTACTTCTCTTGAATCTGAGGTGAAGTGTTCTTTGTTTACCTAGTGCTTTTGAAACACGGCTCTTATACCATGTAGGATCTTTCCCATCTTTCCCATCCCTTAAAACCTTACTCGGAACATACTTGTCTAGGGCATATTGAACGATTCCTTTGAATTTTTTCGATTTGTTCTCCACATCTTCTTCCTCATCACCGAATATTTGATGCTGACTGCTGAGATATTCTGAAATTTGTATCCTGTCACTCTTGCTGAGCAAATGTATCGTACTACCTTTCTTAACGTTGGGTTGTAACTCCGGTTTCTTAGTTACAATTCGTCTTGACACCACCACTTCATCTAAAACTTTGCCCTCATACATATATGCTAACCATAAATGCAGCGTAATTCACGAAGACATGCAAAATTTTTAATATGTTATTCTACAAGTAAAACTAATGAAGAAAGTTCATATAAACATAGGTCCGCAAATGTTCATTTACGGAGTTATAGCTAATAAAAGATTTTGCCTGAAATTTAGCAACTTCGCTAATATGAAACCATCGCAGAACGGTACGAGGTTAAAGTGAAGCATGATTTCCATTTATTTTCTTGGTACTGATCTGGTGAATCTAATAAAACATGTCCCAGACGTGTATCTGCAGTAGTTTTCCAGAATACCCAGAGAAGCAAAGAAGTAATTTCGTAAAATTTTTAATTTATTAACTACTTGGCCCAATTTGTTTTTTAAATTCCAGACAATTGCACAAAGTATGAATGTGTCAAATAATTTGCTTTTATTAATACCGTAGCACACGTGAGAATGTCAAACCGGAAAAACAAAGCTGGGTGTTAAGGAAGCTGTGCAGTGTACATACAATTTCACAATACGTTCACAATAAATGTTCAATGCAATTAGCTGCATCTGTATGAACAGATTTTGTTGCACGTTACGGTTTCACAGGGTTGTTCTTAATTTCGTCTATTGCATTCTGGAAAACTACTGCAAATACGCGTCTGGGACATGTTTTATTAGATTCACCGCACCAATAACAACAAAATAAATGGAATCGTGCTTTAATTTGACCTCGTACAATTTTGCGATGGCTTCACATTAGCGAAGTTGCTAAATTTCGGGCAAATACTTTTATTAGCCTTATCTCTGTAACTAAACATTTGTGAAACTATGTTTATATGAACTTTTTTCTTTTGTTTTACTTGAAGGATCACATGTTAAAATGTTTTGCATATCTTCGTGAATCACCCTCTATATTGTCTTGACTTCCGTTATACAGTTTTCTTACAGTACGCAGTGCCAATAATGGATTAGAAAGAACATTGTTGTTAATTATCTTTCGTTGTCAGTGAGAACTACATAATCGTCCACTAAATACAGGATTATTAAAATAATCTTTACACATTCAAGTGATTGTAAACACAATGTCTGTATTGAGGTGGTGTACAACGTGATTACACGTATGGAAACAGCTTCTGAAGAAGTTTTATGCGCCATGTTTACAAATGTCCCAAGTGTGAACCGTTAATCACACGGCACACGACCTACATATAGTGCAATTCGGCCCACGTTCGTTTTAAGCAGTCTGCCCTGATACATCGTCGCAAGTCAGCGGTGTTATTGGAAAGTGAAGGTGTGAAAACAATGACTCTGACGTAACCCTAAAGGTAAAAATCGTACGGAGTCAGGACTGTAGAACGTGGGTGCCATGCCAGAAAATGGAAGATTCCAACTTATGCACGATCGATTCATCATTGTAATAGCTATGCATCCAAGAAAACACGAGCATTTTTGTGATTTTGCAGTGGAGCACCACCCTGTTAAAAAATGACATTATCATTGTTCTCCTGCAATTGCAGCGTGAACTACGCTTTCTGTTGTTCTGACAGCCATGTTGCTACGGATTACTGTAACTAAAGGAACTTCAGGAGTTGCTGTTTCCAAACATCCAGTCATACAATAATACCCACCTCAGTACAAATATCTTTTTACATCACCTGGAAGTGTTTAGATCGTTTTAAATTACCATGTATAATATGTCCTCCCTTTTTTATGTACTTTTCATCATCCAACAGTTTCCACTTTCTGTCCAACTTCATGTAAACTTTCACCAGTGCCTATAAATAGTCGACAGCAAGTAATGTGCCCTGCGTTTTCTGCATGTTTCGGCTTTGACAAGGGTGTGTCTCAAACGGCCTCCAGTTTCCTTGACCCGTTTCCTCTGGTGCAAGAGTTCCGCTTCTCAAATAACACAGTGGCGTGGACAGTCGCCCATAAATACGAGTAGTCAAAGAGCGAGCAATCACGACATACTTTCCGTCACCTCCTTTCACGTAATCCACTTTACGCACGACACGACACGTTGCGTGCGACGGCGGCAATTAGTCGGGACACGGTTTGCGCCATGCTACCGTTCGGGGAAAACCAGTGTCTGACCAAGAGGAGACGCTCCAACAGTTCGTTGAAAGTATGAGGATCCCAATAATAAGCAGTGCGTAATCAGGATTGCGGAATGTGATGAAAAGATAGAGAAAAACCTTCTGGGTACATATCTCACAGATATGAGGGGCAATCACATAGCTCAAAATACTAAAGCTCTAAAATTAATTTTTTGTTCATTGGTTTAATAAGTTGTAACCGCCTTTTTGTTGGAATATATTTATGTCGCATATTTTTGTTACGGAATCTTCAGTAAATTTAACCTGGTATAATATAGTTTTATCCTTAAATGCAATACTTATTTCTTTGAAAATATTTCACTCAGTAATTTTTATATTTATAAATTATTATTTACAGTTATTTGTTTCTCCGACAGAAACAAATTTTTCCTCTCATTTGTATATAGTTTAGAGGACGCACTATCGCTTCACTTTTAAAACATCGACACATTTTCATTTTACGATCTTTTTGTTCTGGCGATGCGTCCTCTAAGCTACAAGCAGATAAGATGAAACTCAAATTTATGTCGGGCAAACAAATAACTGTAATAATTTATTAATGTAAAAAATATTGCGTGAATCTACAAGTATCGCAAACTATAACAATACCGTGTAGTGCCAGTTTGATTCCACTGAAGGTGCTTATATGTAAAAGGCGAAACGCATTTGGAATATAAATTCACCCTGAACTGTAGCAAGAAAAAGGCATTTATAACTGTAAAACTGATATTTATATGCTTGCTGCGGAAAATGGCCACTCCAGCAAGCTTGCTAATTTACGTTTTCTTTGCAGGTATACGTTGAGAGTCCTTGTCTATACTGGAATCCCTTCGCCAGAGTACCGTAGCACACCGCTAGAGGTACCAAACAAAAATGACAAACAAAATGCAACTGCCAATTGATTAAGTGGAGATGGTCTGACTTTTTTTAATTTTCAATTTTTTATTTTTTGGATTCTCTAGTGGAATACTACGGTCACGTCGTGTGGAGGTTTCAGTTTGTACCAGGGACGCAGACCAAAAAATAATGAGGTCTTATTCATTTTATAGAGGTGATAATTGCTTTTATCAGTGCTCCTCGTAGAAGATGCAAATTTTGATGTGGATCTGGAAAAAATTTAATTTCCCGTGTTAGAACTCGTTTAACACAGGTCTTGATAGTACATTAATCGTGGGGTATTTTCAAGTGCCATGCTAGTCACGTCTGATTATGTGGTAGTGTTTCGGTAAGCCGCCATTCTTTTGCCTTCGCTTCCACTGAAGGTAATGTTGAGATCGGTCTCACTTTGTTGCTTATGTTGACATGCGCCTCGCCTCATTGTCAATTGTTTAAGAGATAATCTTCGTTGGCTGCTAAACAACATATTCCGTGCGAGAATGATATGAGTTATATGGGAATGTTGGTTTTCTCAACGAATTTCATGGATGAAATCCTCTCGGGTTATCTGTCGAGTCATGGTGTTGTGTAGTCGCAAGGTTTCGACAAGTTTCCCACTCGTTATCTTCAGGCAAAGTGTCGGTTTCACGTCCTGTTTCTTCCTTTATAGCCACTGGACTGCAGACACCTCTGCCGAGGGCCCACCTTGTCGGCCAATAACGTGCCCCTACAGGAAACTTCGTCGGCCGCAGGAGGTGGTGGAGGGGAGGTACCGTGGTGGAGTGGAGGGGGTACGGGCGTCAAGTCTTGGTGCTGCGTTTGTTGCGCCCACTGCCTCCACCGCTTTCACATCAGACCGAACGCCACATCCCAAACCGAACTCACACGCAAATTGACAACATCGCTATGTTCTGTACTCACATTTCCACTGGCTCTTTCTTGGCCGAATACCAGAATCCGCTGACACGAGGTAGCAGCGTTGTCTCTTCCAAAACGAACACGTGCTCTTCCAAACATCCGGATTTCTCTTCTGGATTGTTTTGTTTCTTCTCCTGGCACAGCTGGAGACCACGTCTTACTTGTTTCTTCGAATATCCATTCTTGCGCAAGGTTTCGCGCAGAAGCTGGAACTCGTTAGTCGCACTTTCCTTCTCGCATATGGTACACGCCCTGTGCACCAGTGTGCTGAGCACAGACTTGCATTTCACTTATAAAATTGTAATTAAAACAATTTTGAGAATATGGTTACACACAGTGGTTTCTAATGATAACCTGGAAACGTCTCGCAGCCATCATTAGCGCTGTGAAAACAATCACAATATATGGAACATTTAAATATAAACTCATTGTTTAGGTATGAATGGATGAGTTGAATGCTATGAAAGTCTGCCTCTCTGAGTACATCGTCGAAGGAACGTAAAACTTTAATCGTCTTTTGTATTTTCAAACGAATACAAAGAAAAAATAAGTTAAATTCTAGTGTTGTTTAGGTTCTACTCTTGAACTGGTCATGTCTGGCCTCGCGTGGGGATTAGATATTATACACTGAACTTTCAGCATCTGGTACAGAATTTTGTGATCTATCTAACGTAACTGAATATACATCTAGGACGCTCCAGAATGAAATAACTGAGCAAGGCCAGAACATTATCCAAAATAATTTATAAAATATGCAGCAAAAACCTATGAAAGTTTTGTTAACTTCTTGACATTACAACATGTTGTAAGCAAGCTGCGGTAGTTTCTACAAAGTGAAAAGTATAAATAGATCTCGAAAATACTTTAAAATATCTTCTTAATTATGTCACGATAAAACGATAAGTTTTATGCAGCTTGCTTAAGGAACTGAAACGTATTGCGGTTTTTGCAGACGATAATCTACAATCCCTGTAAAACGTATGAGGGAGATTGTTGAACCTTGGTAACACTTCTTAGACTTCAGCCTCTACCCAGTCCTGTAATAAAAGTTGAATATATTTTCTTACTCCATTTTTAAATGATGGCAATCACTTCTCATATGTTGCAATCTCTTTCTGAAATTAAAAAAGAAATTACTTCGGATCAGCAAGGTTTTTGTAAATGTGAAAACATGTTCCAAAGCACAACATGATCATGTACCTAAGAACACATAATCGATTCAAATCTAAAAGCGTTACAGATCACAAACTTGTAAAACTATATTTGATAGTCTTGTTACATTATTAATCTATTACACAGCAATAACCAGTAAGTGAAATCAAAATATTCAGAAGTATTGTCAAAAACCATTTACAAGTTAAATAAATTCTAAAGCACAAGCTGTTGGAGACTGACATAAATTTCCATTTTCAAGTCAGGTACAATTGTTAAAGAAGCTCAGCACATTTGCAAGTGTCAAATGTTTCACTGTAAAATTATTTCTATTTCAAGATACAAGGCGGTGCATGAGCGACGAAGTAAGGCTTAACTATCCATATGTTACATAAATAATTCTAAAAATATACAGCATTTTATTCACCATAAAGTTCTGTACCTAAGATATTGACAATTTATTTCACATAGTTTTAATTATTGTGCAGTACGTAAATATGTAGAATGCGAAATATTTACAGATGCTTCACAAAACACAACCTCATGTTTAACAACACTGATTACAGTGGCTAGAACTGCTTACGGTGGTCTCCAGTCCGCAACCTTACATCTGGATCTAAAATGAGTTACTGGACTGAAATAGCGACGGAAAACATCATTTGTTCCTAGGAATACTATCCTGAAGATAAAACTCTCTTCCCTACTGACACTGTACTCGTTACGTTATTTATGTTCTGCTCCCAACAACCAAGAAACACATCTCTGTCATTTACCGAAAAACAATATTTTGCTTTGCATGATGATACATTCGTATTAGGAAGAAGAGGGCATAAATTTATACAAGACAAGAGGGACTGTGTGTATATCTTTCAGGTAATTAAAATACAAACGCAAACACAGGTTATTTTTCTGTCGCAGAGCTCAATATTACAATTCGATTTCCCTGTGGCATATGCATCACATTTATCAGTGCTGTAATGCAGTGTAGGAGTATCAACAGGCGCAGAAAATTAAAGTGCTAGATAATAGTTTTCGCCGTTGTTGCAACCTTAAACACTATTAATTTGCCACGTGAATAGCGTTAATCCTTTGATATAAATTTATTCACCCGCGAGAAACAATAACTGAGAGAAATGAATCTTTTTGAACACTGTTCCAAGATTATTGAAAACTGACTTACAGAATGATACACGGCGTGAACCTGAACCCTACTGACGAAATTCTGTAATTGTTCACGAAAGTTCAGTATTTTGGTATAAAGAACCGGTAGATTAAGGAATAATTAAATTTCATTTAATTCTTGTCCCATTTATCACTGTAATAGTATTGCACTGAAAATATACGCGGAACAGTACTCATGTCGACGACATGCACTTAGTGGTTTGCTTGAAAACAAACTTGTTGCATTTACTCAAGTTCAAGACAATAACGTCAAGCTTATTTTTCATCTTGAAGTCCGCAGTCAACACTGTCTCGGGTTTGTTTTTCGGTAAGTTTAAGTTGAACATCAACGGGGATATACTTCAATATCGATAGGTTTGCTGATGAAGACTGTCGCTGAGCGCCTTGTGTATGGTTTTCCTGAAGGCAATGGAAAGTGACACAATGACGCTGTTCAGATCGGTTCTCGCAGAGCCGATAACCACAACAAAGTTGTTTTGCAGTACTCTCTGTTTTTCATAGTACCGCTTCTGACCGGAACCGCGCTGCTGCTACGGTCGCAGGTTCGGATCCTGACTCGGGCATGGATGATTGTGTTGTTCTTAGGTTATTTAGCCTTAAGTAGTCCTAAGTCTAGGAGACCGATGACCACAGCAGTTGAGAGTCCCATAGTGCTCAGAGCCATTTGAACTATTTGTATAGTACGATAACTCATTGCACGTCGCAAGCTTGTTCCCTTATGCGAATTTATAACAGAAAATGAATACATCATACATTAATTTCGAGTCACCAGAAACTTATGTAAAGTGAAACGAAACTGGAGCGTGCCTAACATTACATCTTACCACGAATGATGGAGTTCATATAAAAATTTAATGCGAAAAACCATTAATTCATCAAGTTGAAGCAGAAATTGAAAACAAAATCTTAAGCGGAATAAACCTAGTACATTACAGATAAAATTACCTTCAGACATTCATACATCAATATGTAACATTGGAATATAAAAAAACACAAAATTTTTAATGTTCTCAGATTTCAGTACATCTACATCTACATCTACATGACTACTCTGCAATTCACATTTAAGTGCTTGGCAGAGGGTTCATCGAACCACAATCATACTATCTCTCTACTATTCCACTCCCGAACAGCGAGCGGGAAAAACGAACACCTAAACCTTTCTGTTCGAGCTCTGATTTCTCTTATTTTATTTTGATGATCATTCCTACCTATGTAGGTTGGGCTCAACAAAATATTTTCGCATTCGGAAGAGAAAATTGGTGACTGAAATTTCGTAAAAGGGTATCGCCGCGACGAAAAACGTCTTTGCTGTAATGACTTCCATCCCAACTCGTGTATCATATCTGCCACACTCTCTCCCCAATAACGTGATAATACAAAACGAGCTGCCCTTTTTTGCACCCTTTCGATGTCCTCCGTCAATCCCACCTGGTAAGGATCCCACACCGCGCAGCAATATTCTAACAGAGGACGAACGAGTGTAGTGTAAGCTGTCTCTTTAGTGGACTTGTTGCATCTTCTAAGTGTCCTGCCAATGAAACGCAACATTTGGCTCGCCTTCCCCACAATATTATCTACATGGTCCTTCCAACTGAAGTTGTTCGTAATTTTAACACGCAGGTACTTAGTTGAATTGACAGCCTTGAGAATTGTACTTTTTATCGAGTAGTCGAATTCCAACGGATTTCTTTTGGAACTCATGTGGATCATCTCACACTTTTCGTTATTTAGCGTCAACTGCCACTTGACACACCATACAGCAATCTCTTCTAAATCGCTTTGCAACTGATACTGGTCTTCGGATGACCTTACTAGACGGTAAATTACAGTATCATCTGCGAACAATCTAAGATAACTGCCCAGATTGTCACCCAGGTCATTTATATAGATCAGGAACAGCAGAGGTCCCAGGACGCTTCCTTGGGGAACACCTGATATCACTTCAGTTTTACTCGATGATTTGCCGTCTATTACTACGAACTGTATTGACCTGCACTAAAACAATTACTGATATTCACAAAAACAGATAAGTATGCTCCCTTATTGGCTTTGGAATACTAGAGCACAACGAGTTTTGGGGTGTGAACGAAATCTAGTAAACACGCTTCTGCCAGATTTAAAGTTTTCACGAAGCCTAAATGCTTCACCCAAGTAAATCAACCTACTGTTTCGTGGTAGGTCGTACTCAGCTGGTTCACAGGCGTACAGTATAACGCTTTGATTTTACCGGGAGTATTAAATAAAACAACGCGCATTTTGACATGCAATTAGGATAAACATTCGAAGGAAAGCAGTATTACTTATGAACACTGCAAATACACCCAACTCTGTAGTAAAAAGATGAGCAAAACATGGAATGAAAACTGTTTTATTACTGCAGATGAATGTATAACACACAAAAACAGTTTCAAACACAAGCTATTTCAAAATACACATTATTTTGCTATGAAAATGCTTTTGATAAAAGTTTTTATTTTCCGTTTAACCTTGTTAAACCACTGAACGTGTGACTTAAAACGCCTAGACGTTGCGTTACGTGACATAGAGGACAACAACGGGCAGTCGCAAATATAACTTAAACATAAAAATTATTTGTTTATTACATGAGGTTTTTGCAAAAAATGTACGAGAGGAGAGCTTCTAACAGTAAAAATGGCTGAAAAAAAATACTTCGCTCTGGTAGATGGTGTATCATTATTCCACGTTGGCACCCCCTTAACCAGAAGGGTAATCATTATTAAGATTTGCCGCTGTTAATGTCCTTTTGAAATTGGCAGCTGGTGTAGCAAAGCAGAAGTATGTAAGCTGTCTAGAGTTCTAGTAGTCTGAAGTACCTGTAGCCGACGACGCAGAACAAACATGCTCCACATTTATATTCACAGTTCATAGCACATGCTTAATGTCGCTTAGTGTCAACAAAGTCCACACACCTGTCAAGTAGCACAGCTTTTTAATTTCTTTGTGAAATAATGGTCCATGACAGGAAGCATAATTGTTCTTTAACTACACATTCCGCGCTGTGCATTAAAAACAGAACACTTAGTAAACCTGTCTCTTCACTGTTCCCAATTTGCAGTTTTCACAATATTATTTTCTAATATAACAGTTAACAACGAGATTCACTTTGATCTACACATTTATTAAGCAGACAGTCCGCTCTACTCACAGAAACCAATCTACTTAGCAATCACTCTGCTCCACTGTCCACACATCGTAATTTTCAACTTACTTTATGACAGATACTATCACTTTAATAAGTCACGGCTGCAAAATACTAACGCGAATTCTTTACAGACGAATGGAAAAAACTGTTAGAAGCCGACCTCGGGGAAGATCAGTTTGGATTCCGTAGAAATAATGGAACACGTGAGGCAATACTGACCCTACGACTCATCTTAGAAGCCAGGTTAAGAAAAGGCAAACCAAAGTTTCTAGCATTTGTAGACTTAGAGAAAGCTTTTGACAATGGCGACTGGAATACTGTCCTACAAATTCTAAACGTGGCAGGGGCCAAATACAGGGAGCAAAAGGCTATTTACAATTTGTACAGAAACCAGATGGCAGTTATAAGAGTTGAGGGGCATGAAAGAGAAGCAGTGGTTGGGAAGGGAGTGAGACAGGGTTGTAGCCTATCCCCGATGTTATTCAATCTGTATATCGAGCAAGCAGTAAAGGAAACAAAAGAAAAATTCCGAGCAAATATAAAAATCCATTGAGAAGAAATAAAAACTTTGAGGTTCGCCGATGACATTGTAATTCTGTCAGAGACAACAAAGGACTTGGAAGAGCAGTTGAACTGAATGGACAGTGTCTTGAAAGGAGGATATAAGATGAACGTCAACAAAAGCAAAACGAGAATAATGGAATGTAGTCGAATTAAGTCGGGTGATGCTGGGGGAATCAGATTAGGAAATGAAACACTTAGAGTAGTAAAGGTGTTTTGGTGTTTGGGGAGAAAATTAACTGATTATGGTCGAAATAGAGAGGATATAAAATGTAGACTGGCAAGGGCAAGGAAAGCGTTTCTGAAGAAGAGAAATTTGTTAACAGCGGGTATAGATTTAAGTGTCAGGAAGTCGTTTCTGAAAGTATTTGTATGGAGTGTAGCCAGGTATGGATGTGAAACATGGACGATAAATAGTTTGGACAAGAAGAGAATAGAAGCTTTCGAATTGTGGTGCTACGGAAGAATGCTGAAGATTAGATGGGTAGATCACATAACTAATGAGGAGGTATTGAATAGAATCGGGGAGAAGAGGAGTTTGTGGCAGAACTTGACTAGAAGAAGTGATCGGGTTGTAGGGCATATTCTGAGGCATCGAGGAATCACAAATTTTGCATTGGAAGGCAGCGTGGAGGGTAAAAATCGTAGTGGGAGACCAAGAGATGAATACACTAAGCTGATTGAGAAGGATGTAGGTTGCAGTAGGTACTGGGAGATGATGAGGCTTGCACAGGATAGAGTAGCATGGAGAGCTGCATCAAACCAGTCTCAGGACTGAAGACCACAACAACAACAACTTTGTTAGAGTTACTTTGTGAGAGTTATTTTATGAAAGTTACTTCGTAAGAGTTACTTTGCCGGATGATAGTCCACTAATTGAAGCACCTTCATTATTAACTTTTTCAACTTTTTATGTATTTGAAAAAGACGTTGTTTCACATGAAAACACATGTCACTAGCAAGCGTAATGCTATAAGCATACCATTCCCCTTTTCGTGCACGTCAATGAGCAGTCTGTGCATTTCTCTTATCTAAAACATTTTTGAAATATTTTTTTCGAAACAATAACTTTTAGAATTTTTAAGTTAACGTTTATTTCGTAGACACTGCCGGCACATCTATTTGTTACCGTGATATATGTACATGATGTTCCTGTTTTACGCTCTAGCCGTATCACAACTTACGGGCGTTATTACCGAAAAATTTGTCAAGTGTCACTATCGTATTGTTATTCTACAGATTGTTTTTCAAAAGAAGTTTCTGTAGTTTTTATCCCAAAATTGCTTGTTCTTGTTCACCATTTGTGTATCCGCCAGAAGACCACCAATCATTCGGTCGAACCCGCGCATCATCAGAACATGCGCAAACCGTCCACAGGCAAACTATTCTCCTGTTCGCGATTCCGTGTAGATCGAAGAAGCGAGGACGCGCGATTTACAGTTTCTGCTTCTCCGTCAACAGCTATTTACATGACGGATCTGGTGCAGGTAGAACATCCCTCCAATTGTGGGCAACTATTTCTTGGTTTTTCATTCTGACCCAAAATTAAGTCTTTATAGTTTTCATTTATTTTCTCCTTACCAGTCGATCACTATGGTATGATCTGTTTAGGAACCATCCAATATACTGGAGTCCAACTAGTTAATTCTGTGACATACCGAATTTTAACGGTTTTTCCTTCTGAGGGACAACGAGTGTTGGGTAAAAAACTTCCGAACTTTTTCGTTTAAAGTTTTAGTTATATGAGTGCTAATATTTAGATATTCTGATATAAAAGTTTCAATATATTTTTTAATCCTAAAATAATTTACCAAACCAGTTTATTTCTCAGGGCTGTTGTTCATTCTGAATTTATTGTTATACAGATGTTCACATGAACATGTGGCTCTTAGTGCCACGAAACCGGTATTGGCCCAATAAAGGACTAAATACAGCTGAAGCGGTTTATTAAAACCCAAGAAGTTGCATGGGCCGTTTCTTCTTTGAGAATATTATGACAGTTACCTCTTACCATGACATGTGGCACTTGTGGTTGTTTCCACAACTGAATACAGAGTCCGAGAATTTCATCTGCCAACAGCGCGAGGTATACCATCATTGGAGCATCGACGTTCGTCACTACTTTTAGAAGACGAAACTCCCCATCTCCCGGGAAGCGTATCAGTGGAGATGATGTGGCTCTGTTGCCCTGGCCATCCAGACCGCCTGACGTAGCGCCATGGGACGTTTTCCTTCATGAGTACATTATGCATCTCCGCCGACCAGAACACTGGAACAGCTCAGAAAACTAGATTTAATAAAAATCATTCATGCAAACAGCGCGGAATGTTTTTTTTTTTTTTTTTTAATGTCGAAGTTTGGCTGTGGTTGCGCGCCCTACAAATCAACATAAACCAATGGTGTTGTGATGACCACTGGCAAGAAGTTAATATATACGGTATAGAACGAATTTGGCTACCTGCCAAGTTACCTGAGAGCTCTAATGCGCTGCTTCCTGGATTAGAGTAGATTCGCCAGTCGCGGATCGAATCCGCCAGGCGGAGGGCGGTATGCCGGCCAGCCTGAATGTGGTTTTCTCGTGGTTTTCCACATCCCGCTAGGTGAATACCGGGCTGGTCCCCACGTTCCAACTCAGTTACACGAGTCACAGACTTTTGAAAACGTTCGCACTATTTCATGGATTAAACTAGACACATACTGCTGGGGCTGCGCGGGATTGGCCGAGCGGTCTCAGGCGCTGCAGTCATGGACTGTGCAGCTGATTCCGGCGGAGGTTCGAGTCCTCCCTCGGGCGTGGGTGTATGTGTTTGTCCTTAGGATAATTTACGTTAAGTAGTGTGTAAGCTTAGGGACTGATGACCTTAGCAGTTAAGTCCTATAATATTTTATACACATTTGAACATTTGAACAGACTGCTGGCGTACACTACTTACGTCCCATGGGGTTCGGGGTGGCGACAGGAAGGTCATCTGGCCACCCTCAGCAACTAACACAGCCAAACCCGTAATAACAAGGCGGACACCGCACTGACGCGGGACGAAGGCCAAAGAAAGAAAGAACTTGGCCACCACTTAAATTTATGTCGTGCGACTAGAGTGGCATTTATAGAATATCTGTAAAGTGAAGAACTCAGATTTCGTGAATTTGTGGTTTTATTCGTGCATCAATCAAGATTTTACGTGTAATACACTCATACACATAAAAAACACGCTCCACGAAGGAAATATCCGGAAGGGGCGCAATCCGTGAGATGTGATGTACATGCACAGGCAAACAAATGATTAAAATTTCAGAAAAATTGGATGATTTATTCAAGAGAAAGAGTTTCACAGGCTGAGCACGTCAGTAACGCGTTAGAACCCTATATCTCTTATGGAAGCACTTATTTGGCTTGGCACAGACTGACAGTTGTTGGATGTCCTCCCGAGGATATCGTGCCAAAATCTGGCCAATTTGTGAGTTAAATTGTCAAAATCCCGAGATAGTTGGAGAGCGCTGCCCATAATGGTCCAAACGTTTTCAATCGGGGAGAGATCTACAGAGCTGGCACGCCATGGTAGGTTTTGGCAAGCGTGCAGACGTGCTGTAGAGACTATCACAGAGCTGAAATGTAAACCTCTGATGTCTTGTCACGAAGGGAAACAAATGGGTACTAGAACATCCTAGACGTACCACTGTGGTGTAAGGGTGTCGCAGGTGATAACCTACTGTGAAGAAAAATGGCACCCCAGACCCTCATTCCTGGTTTTCTGGCCATATGGTGGATGGCGTGTTGGTATCCCACTGGTGTGTGAGGCGTGTCCAGACACAACTTCGCTGGTCATCAATGTTCAGTTCGAAGCGGAACTCATCACTGAAGACAGATCTACTGCAGTCAGTAAGATTCCAGGCCAAAGACTTGTGTGGAGTCGCACCACATGGTGGTGGGATACCAACCTAACAGTCATCCATCATACGGTCTGACAACCAGGAGCAGTGCTCTGGCGCGCCATTTCATTACTAGCAATTTCTTTTAATTGTCATTTGCGGCACCCTACAGCACAACGTTACGTCGACGATATTCTACACGACGTTTTGTTGTTCTACCTGGCAAACCACAGTGGACCTACATTTGAGCAAGATAACGCCCAGAACATTTTGATCGTTACATAGAGGGCCCTCCAATCAGCTTCGGATTTTGACGATGTAATGCGCCATTTGGACAGAATTTGCCTTCATATCCGTTAGGAGGATATCCAACAACTCTGGTAATCAATGGCAATTCAAATACCTGCTTGCATAATGGACAAAGCTGGACAAATGTGTTATTGAATTGCGAAAGTTGTGAAGCTCTTTCCCTCGAATAATTCACCCAATTTGTTTGTCTGTACATGTACATCACATCTAACGATTTCCGTCCCCTTAGGATAATTCCACCGTGGTGTGTCGTTTTATTTTCTTAGAACGTATTTCTCGCCAATAACTTGGAAAATCTTTCAAAATCGAATCTCTCTCTTCAGACACTCAGGTATCGCTTTTAATGTGCTGGAGTTGACAGTCCATGCATAGTACTCGTTCGACTTTTCTCGCTTCCCTGCCGCATGGTGTAACACACTGCCCCTAGAGGACTCCGAATTGTAGCGTATAACGTGGCAGTGTGTGAATTCCTAGGGGACCAAACTGCTGAGGTCATCGGGCCCTAGACTTACTCACTACTTAAACTGACTTATGCTAAGAACAACACACACACCTATGCAACAGGGAGGACTCGAACCTCCGGGGGGAGGGGCCACGAACGTGACAGTGTGCATCGTAACTAAATGGGTGTGCAGAAAACAGCGAGCAGTGACTGAGTTTCGAATTTTAAAGACTTCGTCCACACGTGGAGCATTCTCTTCTTCAGCATAACAATACCAGACCACACACGATAGAGATGACATCTGCAACAATCCGCCGCGACGCCGTGGTTTCACTGCCACCAACCCATCGTCCATACCGTCCCGTTTTGGCCCCCTCCTATTTTCGTCTTTTTCCACAACTTGAAATACTTTAATAATGATGAATCGGTGCAACCAGAGGTGAGGTTGTGGCTCCGTCAACAAAGTCCGACATTCCACAGTGGAGATTTCAACAAACTGGTTGTTGGGAGAAACCTATTCGTCACAAGGGTGATTAAGTTGAGAAATAAGTACACTATGTAATCAGAAGTATCCGGACGCCCCCAAAAACATGCCTTTTGTATTAGGTGCATTGTGCTGCCACCTACTACCAGATACTCCATATCAGCGACCTCAGTACTCATTAGACATCCTGAGAGAGCGGAATGGTTCGCTCCGCGGAACTCATGGACTCCGATCGTGGTCAGGTGACTGGGTGTCACTTGTGTCATACGTCTGTACGCGAGATTTCCATACTCCTAAACATCTCTAGGTCCACTGTTTCCGATGAGATAGTAAGTGGAAACGTGAAGGGATACGTACAGCACAAAAGCGTACAGGCCGACCTCGTCTATTTACAGACAGAGACCGCCGACAGTTGAAGAGGATCGTAATGTGTAATAGGCAGACACCTATCCAGACCATCACACAGGGATTCCAAACTGCATCAGGATCCACTGCAAGTACTATGAGAGCTAGGCGGGAGGTGAGAAAACTTGGATTTCATGGTCGAGCAGCTACTCATAAGCCTCACATCACGCCAGTAAATGCGAAACGACGCCTCATTGGACAATTCAACAGTGGAAAAACGTTGTGTGGAGCGACGAATCACGGTACACAATGTGGCGATCCGATGGCAGGATGTGGGTATGACGAATGCCCGGTGAACGTCATCTACCAGCGTGTGTAGTGACAACAGTAAAATTAGGAGGCGGTGGCGTTATCGTGTGGCCGTGCTTTTCATGGATGGTCTTTGCACCCCTTGTTTTTTTGTGTGGCACTATCACACCGCAGACCTACATTGATGTTTTAAGCACCTCCTTGTTCCCCACTGTTGAAGAGCAATTTGAGGATGGCGACTGCATCTTTCAACACGATCTAGTGCCTTTTCATAATGCACGGCCTATGGCAGAGTGGTTACACGACAATAACATCCCTGTAATAGACTTGCCTGCACAGAGTACTGACCTAAAATCTACAGAAAACCTTTGGGATGTTTTGGAGCTCCGACTTCGTGCCAGGCCTCACCGACTGACATCGGTACCTCTCCTCAGTGCAGCAATCCGTGAAGAATGAATTGACTGGCATTCCGCAAAAAGCCTTCCAGCACCTGACCGAACATATGCCTACGAGAGTGGAAGCTGTGATCAAGGCTAAGGGTGGGCCAACACCATACTGAATTTTAGCATTACCGATGGAGGGCGCCACGAACCTGTGTCATTTTCAGCTGGGTGTCCGGATACTTTTGATCACATAGTGTGTGTGGACATGATGGATAGAGGTTTGTTTTATTTCAAAAGTTTGAGTTCTCACATGAAAAATTCGGAGACATTACTGTTCAGCACGTCCTCGTAATTATCGCACAGCCTGTGTACTAATTTTGCACTTGGGCACCCAAAGCAGCCACTTATGCCTCTTGGCCCTTAAACCGGCCCTGAATATTATGCGTGCCTGACATTAACAGCCGTACAGTAGTAATGTAATAAATAAAACACTAAAGAAATGCTATTCCGGGCAAGGTAACCTTCCACATACACTGAATCCATTTAATTTTATTGATTTAAAACTGTCGGAACAGCATCAAACGAACCAAAAGCATTGGAATCCGATTAGTTGTCTACTCCTCCATCGAATTTAATCTACTCAGTCACATTTCACAGTTACAAAGAAATAGAATGAAAGACTTTAACACTTTTTGAAGACGTACTGGTTTTCATTACTATCTTTCAACGTTTTGTATAAACGATTGATTGATATCCAGTACATGAAATCGTGGAATCTTCTAGTAGTTGATCTGAAACAGAAACTCGTATGAAACCAAGACATTTTTTAACTCAATGGTTTCAGGCAATGTTCTAGATGTCAATGTGTAGACTGTTAATGAGTCATTACAAACCAGCTAGCAGAGTGTGAATTACTGCTCCAGCTGTTCTGCTCCTATAAAGATTTCAAGAAATTTGGAGACAAGTAGTAAGAAACATAGGCTAGCCCTTTGTAAATATAGCGGAACCTTGTTGATGCTAGTAGGGCTGTAGGTCAACCGAATAATCTGTAAAGTCAGAAAACGTGGAATGTCTTGGCTTGGGTGCTTTAAATGCACACATTATATTTATTTTCAAGTAAAGACACAAACTGTTCACGTTTTCACATAAACGTTGATTTTTTTTTTTTAATGGGGAGACTTATATTTTGAAGTAATCGGTACATTTCGTTTCGACCAGATTCGTACTTCGTTGATTTTAACACGCTTACATAGGCCTTTCACTAGCAATAATACCATCTAAGTCGTATCCTCCTGGTGTTCCAAGTAACCGATTATTTTGTTCAGTTGCTTTCTGGGCTTTGTAGGTGTCATAATATCTTCAGACTGAGAGCAATCCTCGTCTGCTAATCCATAATGACGATCTTCATTGTCTGCAGACGCACATAGACGAGAAGTTCGTCATCATTTCGCAGCCAGTAATTTACGTATATAATACCTATGTTGTAGCACCCTGGAATTTTTACGAATACTTCAACACCAAATTCAGGAGTAATATTTTTAAACGATTCGTTTTTAGCCGTGTTATGCAGTGAACCTTCTTTTTTTTTCATAGACACCACTACCTTCTTTACTACTGATGTAAGTTAACACTGGCCACAATCGGGGCCAATTTAATGCTCTACAGCGCATTGTTAACTTATTAAATGGCACTTTGCCAGGATCTATGCATGTCAGTTGGCTGAATTTAAATTCAGTGATTCTCGTCGTAGACTCTTACGCTGTCACATTCGGAGCATCAAATACTGTACAATTATTGTAGAAAAAGAAAAAAATATCCTGGTGAATCTGAGAGCTGAATTAATGAGGGTTGAATCAGTGAGGTTTCAGTGCGCAACGATAGTTATGATGCATTTCGTTTCTGTTGGCTGTAGCTCAGTGATAACGGGGGGGGGGGGGGGGGGGGGGAGGGGATGTTTAAGGGGGGGATTAACAGCTAAGGTTATCAGTCCCTCAGTGATAACGAATCGAGACGATTGTTAAGAGGCTCGAGGAAGGGTGACTGTAAATTCAACTGTCAGCACAGTCTCCTCAGTGTAGCCTGTTTATTACATCATGAGAAACACTTCGTAGCTAACATTTCTGTTGGAGCTAGGAAAATTTTTAATTTCCTGTCAGAATTTTAAAGATAATTTCATAATTATAATAATTATAGCCACGTCAGCAGTTTATACGTCCAACAGAATATTTTTCTATAAGTTATATCCTGCTGTAATTGCAGGTCTGCTATCGTCCTGTCTTAATAATGAATCCCTTCACTCAACTTTTTTCCGTAACAACCATTAATTATAGCTTTCTTGACTTACCTGTAGCTCTCTCTGTTCTTAACTGTTACTCTTACTCTACGCTTAGAACTTTAATACATAAGTTAAGACACACGAATGCTGCGTATCTTGTAGATACGAATAACTACTACGTGCCTTCTGTAGCAGTGTTTATTACGCTTTATAACCATATATGGTATACTTCTTCTACTTATTTTAGGTATCTACTGTGATCTACAAGGAAATAATTGTATGCCATAAATCATATTGAAGTATACATTGTGCTATAGTGACTGAGATCTTACATGCAGGTTTCCCTTACTTTATATGTATTCAGCGGCGTTTGTGCAAGCACTTCTAGACTCATAATTCTTTGCTTAGCATACACTTGACTACGGATCAATGCACTTGATCTTGTTGCAAGATTTAACTGATGGATCATGGTAACTCTAAAGGGTAAAGGGGAACACACACACACAGAGACAGCAGTAGCACTCTGATGTCATATATACACGGTGTCCCATTTATCTTGACCACCCTAAATAATTGTTTGCAAAGATGTAAATTACAAAATGTTTCAAGTAAATGTTCTTTAGCCGTCATGGGGACATCATTCAGCATGATTTCCTTCGTTGTAGCTTTGTTCTTTACAAAGATATGAACAGCGGTATGACTTTTTTTAAATGGCACGCTGTATTTTTTATTCGGCACTTCATTTCCTCTCCTGGATACCAACTTTGTTCTGGTAGTCTTGGGAAAGATCTGTAAGTTTCCCGCTCAACAAATTATTCGAAGTTTTAGATCAGTCCTAAATAAATCCTCATGGGTCACTCCTTCTGTTCTGTCGAGGAGTTCCTTGAAAAATTAAGCTGTTTCCTACGTTGTCTTATTGACTGCGTTTACTTAAACTTATGGCTTTTCTTATTTTTGGTCCATAAACATTTTATTTTACCTGTTATTACATTTATGTTGTAATTTCATGTACTAACATCTTCCAAGACCTTGGAGATTTGCTCCTCAATTTGGTCCTACGGAACCAGACGTGTAAAATAATTAAGTAGATATATCGCAGCGGTGAAGATTGACGGCAAAAATTCAAAACTGCTCAAAATTAACAATGTTTAAAATAAGAATGTGCTTTGGCATCCATCTTTTAAAAATGTAATAGCAAGCGCCGCTCAGGTATTAGGAAATTTTGTCTGTGACTACATATACAAAAATGGTGAATCAAATTTTGTGCCCCTCTCTTGCAGATGTCTAGCTACGACTGCCTCCGACGATGTAAATGCGAACTAGGCTATATTCTGTTAATACTGATATAGGAATACTCAAAATGGTGTCTAGTCTTACATTCCCAAAACCTGAATAGTTCAAAACTGGTGGAATAAATTTAGTTTAAGAAATAGAAAACACTCCTTTATAGTATGTAAGCCGTATAGGTACCATGAAATCATAATGTAAGAAGACGGAATAACAGTATAGACATACAAAGCTGATTACACAAGGGAGTAAATGATTCCAAACTCTCAGTGGATATTTTGGTGCAGTAATTAAAAATCAATACAAAACTGTATAACAACAGTTTGTTGGTGGCCATAAACTGAAAACACGCAGTAGCAGCTGGGGAAACACGCATCTTAGGCGAGAATGTTAAGTAACAAGATTGCAAACTACTAGGAATGAATAAATAAGAAGTCCCCTACATCTGAAAGAGGCTATAATCGAAGGATTAAACCAGACATAGTTACCGCGGTACGAAGATATGATGAGAATGGAGAAAGCCCATTGGAAAGAAAAGGATCTACTCCATGTTCCAAAACAAAGAAAATAGAAAAGATCGAACACTGGTCTTTTGGAAAAATGGAGTGGGTCTTCCGATGCAGATGAGAGATTTAGAGATGGATGTTTGAAAGGCTATTGAAAGCTTGAGACTGAAATGCATACTGTATAATTGATAAGCACTGTAATACACCCGATACGTATAAATGTAAATATTTGGTACTAAGTTACTTTACACTGACACATTACTAATCACATTATAAAAATGCATGAGAGTTAGAATTTACTAGCTTTTGTTTAGCTAATTGTAGGTTTTGTATTGATACAAGACCACATTCAAATTAAATATTTAGTCTTTAAAAGTAGCATCTTTGTAAGTGCTGAGTGATAGAATAGTTGGTGATGTGTATCGGCGTAGATACCAGATATTAATGTATTGTGATGATGAAACATACCTGACTATTTACATATATGTTTAAACTTCAGTGAATGTAGAATTTCCTTGTTGTTTGAACAACCTAAGATCAGTGTCGATCCTCATTGCTTGCTTGTCCGAATATATGTTTGATTTCTAACAATAATCTGTAAGTCCACTCAGCCGCTAGACCAGTTTAAGTAAGAAAGTTACTGATGGGAACACTGGTATACCTATTGATATACCTTTAATCATAAGTATATCTCCGAATGATGCTAAATGTTATTGTCTTTAAATAAAGAAAGTATTATCTTCTAAGTAACCTTGAAATCGTGAGCTAGAGCCTTAAGTTTTTATTTATGAAATTAGTGAATTTACTCGTGCCGCTTTTGCTGGCTATGTCTGTGGTCACTTTCAGAGCTCAAAACAATAATCATGTTAACTAATTTAACAATATTGAACCTTAACTTGCTGGCGTATCCACCTATTACCACAAAAAATAAAAACGATGAATAGTTGAGGTAGTATGAACGAGAACAGTGACGTATTTAAGTTTACAAAGATAATGACACGTTAATTGTTCCCTTTATAACTACAATGAACTGATAAATGTTACAAAAAATGACAAATTTAAGTTAAAAAAGGGATGGTGCTTGATTGCCAAAGCATTCATTGGGGTGGGAACTATACAAATTTTCCCCTGAATTAATTCGATTTACGACGCGAACTGACTTTGTGAACATGAACCCAGTATGAAGCCCAATTCTATTCGAATGGAATCAACAACGATCAAGTACACCACAAACTGTGGTTCACGGGGGAACAGGGAGCAGAAGAAGAAAACGGCACGCTGTGGGAGAGGAGTGGCGATCTGTGGCAGCTGTAACGTTCTGACGCCTCCACGAAAATTTGAAAACTACACGGACTGGAGTTCCGATTATTAGAGCGCTGGAAACTACCCTAACAGAGGCCTGAAATCCCAACAGATTTCAGAGTGAGGCACCAGTTCGCTGGTCTGGCCAAACCATTTATTTTATGATTTTGTCTTTGAATACGAGACATTAACGTGGTCGAACGTTAGATCAATGTATTTTATCTTTGAGTCTGAGGCGTTAGTGTAGCCAAATATGAAAATCAGTGTACTCAGTGAAACAGAACTGACAAGTAAGATACAAATATAATTTACCACTATTAGTTCCTCCTAAAAGAGTGGATGTTAAGTCTTTTTGTTTATTTTTTATTTATTTATTTTGTAAGTAGTGGACTAGGACCCTATGGTGGCAAAGTATAGTTATTGCAGTCAGTGCTGCACAAGTACTTAACACCATGAAATATGTAGACAGTGTAATATATGAACCATAATTAAAATATAAATAAGAAACTTCCTGGCAGATTAAAACTGTGTGCCCGACCGAGACTCGAACTCGGGACCTTTGCCTTTCGCGGGCAAGTGCTCTACCATCTGAGCTACCGAAGCACGACTCACGCCCGGTACTCACAGCTTTACTTCTGGCAGTATCCGTCTCCTACCTTCCAAACTTCACAGAAGATCTCCTGCGAACGGATACTGGCAGAAGTAAAGCTGTGAGTACCGGGCGTGAATCGTGCTTCGGTAGCTCAGATGGTAGAGCACTTGCCCGCGAAAGGCAAAGGTCCCGAGTTCGAGTCTCGGTCGGGCACACAGTTTTAATCTGCCAGGAAATTTCATATCAGCGCACACTCCGCTGCAGAGTGAAAATCTCATTCTGGAAAATATAAATACTTTCTGCCATTAGTTTACATAGTTCAAGCATCATTAGTTACAGCAAGTAATTGTAACGTTATTGGTGTGCTAAAGTGAGGGTGTAGTAGATAGCCAGTAGCCATCTTCAGCTGACGACAGCAATTTTTTCTTAAGTGTCTCCAGTGACTGGTTTGTTTTCTATTGAGTAACAATAAAGGCAACTTATTATTTTCATTCTTGGTCTTTATATTTCAATGTTTTATTAATGTGTTTTGATTTATTTCAATAATTTATGTGCATGTGTATTATAATGGGCGCAAATATTTTTCTGAATTTCTTTTTTTTAATACCAATGCTTTCCTTTCACGAGACAGTTTAGCATTTCGTTTTCTTCGCAGCATACTAAAGCACGATCTTATTTGTGAGTAACTGAAAACAGTACATAAATAGATATTGTTGCTTTAACAACGATTGTGGCGATTGTAAGTTACACACTAGTTTTTTTCTCTCAGAATTCCGCGGAAAAGAGTACTGCATTCCTACTAGGACTTCAAAAAGATCTCTGGAGCGAACCCATTTTGATGCTAACTCCGAACTGCAAGGCTGCTTCAATACCGGTATCTGAAATACAGAACGTTATCTATCCTTTCCAGGCCAGTGCACTGAATACATGTTCAAATAAATAAAAAAAATTAATAAATAACAGCAAGCCCCTTCGGCCGTGTATTATACACAAATGATTGAAGGTTAACAAAGAAGATGTTAGCGCACGTTTTGGAACTCAAAGTGGAACTAATATGGAAAAATTTCTGAATTTGAAGATGCAAAGGTGAATGGGGTAAGGAGACTGGACAAATACAGAAAATCAAGAGAATGAAAGACATGCATACAAGAATGCTAAACAAAGTTGGAGGCTGAAGTAAAAGTGGTCCAATGATGCCTGAAAGATAAATAAAGTGCCAGACAGTTTCAGAAAGAGTCATTTCAGTATGATGCTCCACAAAGAAAAACAAAAGTACTAAAATAATTCATGTACTGAAGCTCGTTGACGAAGCATCCTACCCAGAATGCAAAAATTACAAAAGTGCCCGTTCAGCGTGAGCCTTTCGCGTCTGTATGAGATAGAACGAAAAGTAATTCACAGTATTTTTCGAGCGATATAACTGTGACTGGAAGGTTCGGAACTGGTAGACTGCTTGCTCCAGTGCCTCTTGTCGCGAGGCAGACGTTGCCGTGAGAACATCAGCATGAACTCAAACCATAGATGATCCATGTGATACACTTGTCCACGGCTGAGTACTAACGACGTTTGGTTTGCTTTTTGTGGGGAAAAACGCTCAGCTAAAAATGACTTCACACTGAAATGTTGGCAAAGCACGAACTGTAGCAACATCTCCAGATGGTTTATTTACTGCGCTGTGATCCATCTCAAGATTGCTCATGAACCACTTGTCAGCTGGATGATAAGTGCGACACCACCACAAAATGTTTGAGTCATTCAGCCCATACCAGCTATCGACCACAGGACTTATTTACAAATCTCGACTAAGGCGTTCCACGTGGCACATTTATTTATTCTTAACACTTACAACCTATTGTCTATATTGTGTATAACATACACCATAAAAGTTACCTTTTTGTGCATAATTGAGAGTGTATATATTAATTATTTGATACTTAAAAACATTATGAGAAAAATGCTAATACTACAAGAATACCACAAAAATACCTAATATTGTATACAGAGGCAAAAAATAAAAATAACTACTTTCTACACCAAAAACTCTTATAAACCCCTTAACAAATTATCTAACTACTAATACACTCTAAGGAAAAAAAGACGCACCATGTAAAAATTATCCGAGTGGAACGTAAATCGGTAGATGGGATGTACATGTACAAACAAATGAGTGCAATAACAGAAAAATGAATGATTTGTTCAAGAGAAACAGCTTCACAAACTGATCAGGGCGCAGACGCCTTGGTCCACCTATGGCCCCTATGCAAAAAGATATTCAGCTCGGTAGAGTTGTTGGATGTCCCCCTCAGGGATATCGTGCCAAATTTTGTCCAGCCGGCGAGTTAGACCGTCAGATTTCCAACGAGATTGCAGGGACCTGGTCCAAACCTTTTCATTTGTGCAGAGATCTGGCAACATTGTTGTCCGAGGCTGGGTTTGGCAAGCATGAAGCAAAGGATCAGAAACTTTTGCTGTGTGCAGGCGGGCATTTTCTTGATGAAGTGTAAACGCAGGATGGTGGACAACAAAATGGGGCGTAGAATATCGTCGACGTACCGCTGTGTCGTAAGTGTGCCGCGGACGATAAACAAAGGGCTCCTGCTCTGAAAATAAATGGCACCCCAGCCCGACACTCCCGAGAAATAGGAGTGGTGGTCAGATACGCCATTTCATAGTACGACATTGTTGGTTGTCGTGCGCGGCATCCTTACTGCACAGTGGTAGGTTGACGATATTCTACGCCCCGTTTTATTACCCTTAATTACAAGCCACACTGGGTGTACATTACAGCAAGATAATGCCCGCCTCCGCACGGCGAGATTTTCTACTGCTTGTCTTCGTGCCTGCCAAAACCTACCTTGGCCAGCAAGGTCGTCGGATCTCTCCCCAACTGAGAGCATTCGAAAGACATCGAACAACGGTACCAAACAATGCCTATCCGAACAGCTGCTTGTACGAGAGCTGCAACTTTAATAGTGGCAACTATTTATTTACAGCTCGTTCAAAATGGATACATATTTCAAAGTTTCACTGACCTTCAGAGTAGTCACCAGCATTGTGCATAACCCGTTGCCAGCGATGTGGAAGTCGTTGGATACTCTTAGCAGTGCCAGTTGTGCTAACAGTTCAAGCGGCGCGGTCTATTGCCCGACGAATTTGTAGCAGTTCTGAAGTGAATGCCGTGAAGTGTTTCCTTCAGTTTAGAAATCGAATTGAGCCTACAAGGGCTTAAGTCAGGGGAGTGCAGTAGGTGGTACAGCATATGCAGCCCCATCAGTCAAACAAATCAGTAACAGTTTGCGCTGTACGTGCTTGAGCATTGTCCTGCAAGGTGATGTTCAAGTCCTGCAGAAAGTGTCTTTACGCTGTTCATTTTTGGAACACAGCCTACGATCAGCTTAGATAATTTCTGCGTGAAAAACGATAGGCCTACATAACTTTTCGATTCCTATTAACATTACTAGTACATCGTTTGATCTTCTGTGAACATGGAAACGACACCCTGCGAACTTTTGGTTTGTCCACCCTCTCAGATACCTTGTGAAATAATTTTGACGAATTCTTTTCGGTCGCTGCATGTTCATAAGATGGTTGCCGATGTGTCTGGTTGCAGTGGCACCACTATAATGTGCTGGTGAGCTCTCAGTTACTGACATGAAAAGCTGACAGGATGAAATATGGGGAAGTGTTGCTGGTGACAAAACATCCAATGAAGCACAATGAAGTTTGTAGTAGAGCTATTGTGATACTTATAGGCCTCCACCTTTTTTGAGGGTGGGGGTGTGGGGGGGGGGGGATGGGGGGAAGGACGAGAAGTGGAGCCCTTAAATGCTGACCAATACAGAAAGTTCTACTGTCACCAATGCAATAAGATTAATATTTGTATCGAGAAGTCACAGATTGCAGGCTTGTGATCTGTCTGTATGTCTGATTGTGATGACCCTCGAATACATCCCGTTGTGGAAATTGTAGACAGATACCGTCCCCATGCACACTGTTATCTCGTTGTCAGATAAAAGGATCATGCTTTGATGATAATAAGTGTTACTGGAGATGCTAAACAACAAACTGCAGTCAATGAAATCTACCATCCAGGCATCTCAGTGTAGGTGTAGGTGTTATAGGTGTTATGGCATGCGACGCCAAATATGGTGTATTGAAACTCGGCAAGAACCTTCCAAATGATTTATTGTTTTTAGCTACAGTGCTCTGTTCACCTCAATCTGAGTCACAGGGTCCCGCAATGCTGACGAAGCACCCCAGTGGCCTGTGCAACGCAACGCTATGTTGTGCCAGCCTTGGTCGGTCTGCTGAGTTCCGATGATGTCAGGATCAGCGGCCACCGTCCATGTTGAGTCCGCACTGCTCTGCCAGGAGCCGTAGGCCGGCCCTGTTGCTGCTTCTTCCTCGCTGGCGTAGCTGAGAACGCGGCAGCAAGCGCCTGCAGTCTGGCGTCCGAATCTGCATCCATCGCCTCGGAAGCATCCGGCGTGTGTCGGGAGCCAAGACGACTGCCCGCGGTAGCGAGCTGAAGAGTGGCCCGCCCTGGCTGGCTGCGGACCCCACGTCGGCCTCAGAGGGTCGAACCAACGACCCGCCGTGGACTGGGACGCTGGCGCCCCATCTGCCTGTAGCCCGGTGGTGTGATATGCCCCCGCCGTCCAGGAGAGATGCCACACTTGAATGAATCTTATTAGAAAATGGCACCTATTTGTACTCAGCTTTGTGGGTCTGTTTTGCTAACGCACCACTTCTCGTCACTTATGCATAACACTTAGGTTTGCCAGTGGCCCTCTTCTGTCTGTGACTTGCGCCATGGAAACTACTGTGTACGCCTTCTCCGGCACTTCTACTCCCCAGTGCCTTCACAACTGCTGGTATGCGTAACTTACTGTAATCCCGCCCGCACCTGGCTGTAAATTGTGCTCTAAATATCGCACAAAACTAACTTTCCCTATCCTAAACGGTGGTGCCGATACAGAGCGAAGTGATGCTCAATAGGTTAAGAGCAACACACTATCCACTGACATGCAGTTTCCTCCTCTGACAGAATAATCCGCTTGTAAGTGAATCATCTGGAATCGCACTTTCGGTACCAGGAACTGACACAAGACAGTAACAAAGGAGGGGGGGGGGGGGGGGGAGGGGGGAGGAGCAGGAGGTTTCATGGGCCAATTTGTCCCAAGCAGCGGTGCACTCATTTACAATTCGTTTTTGGTAATTCATTCTACTTTTTCATTTAATTTTGATGGTTTTTAAAATAATCGATATATTTGTTTAAAGGGATTTTACTTGATTTACGGTACCCAAAAGTTATATTCTTGCTTATTAATTCACTTTTTCCTCGCATTATATGCAAGTATTTTTGGCTAAATGTTCTTATTGCAGTAATTCGATTTAACTATCAAGTGATCGTGGAGTCAGAACTTGATTTAGTATCGGCATAATTCGTGCCAGCAGCCGCGGTCATACGATACAGTGAGTATTGTTGGGTTAAAGCAGCTATTTATAATTTAAGTGTTAAACTATGACGTTACGGCGTCACACAGATAGCCGGTGTTTGAACTTCCTGCCATGGCCGGCAGCTGGAAAGAGCGCGCAGCCAGAGAGCAACGGCTGTCCACCAGCGGCGAAAGAGGGCTCCGTAGTGGATGATTAGAGGCACTTCGACGCTCGGTAGGGAAAAGCTGACGTCAATTCCGGTCGCCGTCCAGCGAGGAATAAACGGTCCCTGCTCACTGACGTGAGGGGAACGGAGGAACTGTACAGACACTGTGATGGCCCAGGCTTTGGACAGGTGATGGCAAAAAGACGGCACAGAGGATGGGGCACAATGACGTTGAGATAGTTGGAGCCAAAAAGCGTCATTTGCTGCAGACAGTGTTCTGCTAACTTGAGATGAAATACTGTGTTTGTTGAATGCACTCTGCCTTCGGTACTGAATTTCTAACTGTGTCTGAACATTTTGTCCTAGGCGCTGAGAGTCTTGTGAACTCGGTGTATATTAACGAACATGTCTGTTGGGGTAGTTCAGATTTTCTGAACCGGTAGGGCTTTCTTGCCACTGGAGTTGCGCTGTACCTCCATTTCTACATGGAAAAAGGAACCTAGATTGCACTCAAAATAAAAATGAAGCTTTGAGAATACTTATCATTTGCGAAAAGCAGTGACTTGATGAATGAAAAATTTCCACAAATGTTAGTTTGTTATTCTAATTGAGCTCTAGTTAACTTACCGTGCTCTTGTTGTCTTTTCATGTGTCAGTCGCTGACTACTTATAGTTGTGTATCCCTTGGCGTATGGTGCATAAGAAGTGTCCTTAGTGGTTGGTTGAAGTTAAATGCGTTTACCTGAGTTACTACTGTTGTGGAATTTCCTCGTGGAGAGGTATGATGAAGAAAATTGCTCCGAAGACATTACTTGGCTAGGGCGGTTAGGGTTTGTTTGAAGTGTTTGTTGTTTGATCGATCAGCGGTTAGGATGTTATTAGAAATATTGGCTGAGGTCGGTATATTGACGACGATTGAAATTCGTACTAAATAACTGTGGTAGACTTGTCATTTGTAACCTTTCTTTCCTTCTAGTTTTGGTAACTGGGCAACGGCTGAAAATCTGAACTCTAGAATGTGTATTTGTAATGACTTTTTTGGGCATTGTTACCCATTTGCAACAGGCTTCAGAAAATGTTTAAAGGTGACCTGTCAAGGTACGTTGAAATTGTTCTTGGCAAAGCTGCTAGGTACAAAATAGTATCGTACGGTTGTTGAATTGCGACTATGTAATATTTCTGTTTTTGCAATTGACGCCTGATGTTCCTAAATTCTAGTGCCTGTTGGTTTCGAAGAAGGAAAACAAGGGGCTGATATTTCACCGTTATTCTGGATATTCACTGATATTATGTACTTATTTTCTTATTTTTAAGTTATCCTGACTTTTCAAGTTTGATGTTCTAAGAAAGAACAGTAGTAACTGGTATTTAACTGCTATCCTGGATGTTCATTGATTTGTTTTTATTTCAGATTTTGTTAGTAGTAGCGTATTCTATCTGTGTCTCACGCCATCCTGGAAAGCGAGGCGGTCAAAAGAAAATAAATAAAATTTGTGTGAGCATTTATCCTCTAAACCCAGCATCACCAACACACCTGCATGCTTGTCCTTACTACATAAATTATAAAATTTATCAGACCCAACGTTAAAAATTTTATGGCTATTAATTTGTAGAATGAAATGTAAAGATCTTTAATTTTCTTTTTATGAATCTGTGAAACTAAAATAGTAAACTAGGAATGTCTGAGTACCTGTCATCAGAATCATAGTGCTCAGTGAAATAATGATAATGGCGAATGTACAATTCCACTTTAGGGGTGTCCCAGAAGGAATGGTAAATATACAGGAACATGAAATCAATGATCATTTGAAGGTAAAAAGTCTAGTAAAAATGGGCTGTAAAATTCATACCTTAAGAGCTATGAGCACTTACTCATCTTCGATATTGCTAAACAAAGCTCTTATTCTGCAAGATCTTCACTTTCTATACTTTGGGAGAAGGTAGTATGGACCAAAATAAAAAGAAAATAATCCTAGGTAACGTGGACTCTAAAGTGCACTCCTTAAGAGCTACGTGCACTTGTGCAATAGAGGAGATGTATTTTACAGTATAAGTAGCCTGTTTATGTGATTGTATGTTGACAGCGTAATTATTTATTTCAAGAAGCCATAGAAAATGACATTTCTTTTCAGAAAACCAACGCTCTCGCTGGCCTCGTGCGAACAAAATCTGAGAAAAATTATTCAGTCACTGAATTGGAAGCTTTAGCTATCGTTTGGTCATATAACAAATTTCATTTCTTTCTTTCTGGCAAACATGTAAAAGTTTATAGTGATCATCTAGTATTAGAATTTCTTATGTCATCTAAATTAAATCATGATAGGTTGAAAAGTTGGACATTGTTTTATGCAAGAATTCCGCTTCACAATATTCTACGAGGGTAATCCTAAAAGTAACGTCTCCTATTTTTTTTATAAGTACATAGACTTGTTATTTTTACAATGGTTTACATCAGTTTACAGCTTGAACATTTAGCTATTTTTCGACATAATCACCATTTCTGTCGACGCATTTTTGTAGACACTGTGGCAGGTTTTTGTATGCCCATGGCCGGCCGGGGTGGCCGAGTGGTTCTAGGCGCTACAGTCTGGAACCGCGCGACCGCTACGGTCGCAGGCCGAATCCTGCCTCGGGCATGGATGTTTGCGATGTCCTTAGGTTAATTAGGTTTAAGTAGTTCTAAGTTCTAGGGGACTGATAACCTCAGAAGTTAAGTCCCATAGTGCTCAGTGCCATTTGAATCTTCTCTTTTTGTATGCCCATGTCATACCAGCTCGCCGCCATGCTGTTCAGAAAGTTATGAACCTCTTCTTTCACCTCGTCGTCGGAGCGGAATCACTTTCCGGTGAAATGTTCTTTTAACCTAGAGAACAGGTGATAGTCACTGGGATCCAAGGTTGGACTATAGGGTGGGTGGGTGGGTGATTATGTTCCACTGAAACTGTTGCAGGGGAGCAACGGTTCGCCGAGCAAAATGTGGGCGAGCGTTGTCATGGAGAATGTGTACGCCCTTGCTCAACATTCCTCATCTCCGGTTCTCAATTGCGCGTTTGACTTTTTTAGAGTCTCACAGTACCTGTCAGCGATAATTGTGGTCCCGGCGATTCAGCCCCGACGACGAGGTGAAAGAAAAGGTTCCTAACTCTCTGAACAGCATGGTGGCGAGCTGTTATGACATGGGCATACAAAAACTACCACAGCTTCTACAAAAATGCAGCGACAGAACTGGTGATTACGTTGAAAAATAGCTAAATGTTCTAGCTGTAAACTGATGTAATCCACTGTAGAAATCAACAGGTCTATGTAGGTAACTTATAAAAAAAATGGAGACCTTACTTTTGGGATTACCATTGTACATTACTGGCACGGAATACATTGTTTCCCACGCCCGGGTTCCAGGGTTCGATTCCCGGCGGGGTCAGGGATTTTCTCGTGATAGCTGGGTGTTGTGTGCTGTCCTTAGGTTAGTTAGGTTTAAGTAGTTCTAAGTTCTAGGGGACTGATGACCATAGATGTTAAGTCCCATAGTGCTCAGAGCCAAATCATTGTTGTGGATGCACAGTTAAGTGCACCGGCTGGCCTTGTGCAAAGCTACACAGAAGCTAACTTTCAGAAAAATTTCAGTATTCTTTACATTCAAAACGTAGCCTTTGAAAACTCCGTCACTGCATCTTTAAAGGACTTTGCACATGAGCAAAACAAGATTCCGATTTGGAAAGATACTAAAAGTAAATGGCATGAAAAGACACACACGCAGATTCGTCATTATTATATGGCTAGAAATAACACACTTCAAACGTTGCATTCTTGACAAACTATGGGTACTTTGCAGTCCTGACGATTTTGTTAATAAGCTCATCTGATACATTCATTTCAGCTACGCGCATTTTAGTCCAAGAAAAAGTTACCATATTCTTCGGACGACTTGTTATTTTAACAACATAGAAAAGAGAATTAGGAAAGTCTTGTCCATTGTGCTCCATTGTTTCCTATTATTCCTACTAGAACAAAAGAATTAGCTGTTGTAGATCTTGTAAGAAAAACACTGAATGGATTTTCGTACGTTCTCATCACTGTTGAACTTACTTCAAAATTTGTTTCTTTCACACCGTAACGCAAAGCCACTGGACGGTCTGTATCCAACGCCTTTGCTAAACATTTCTTACTTGAAATTGGACACAATACCAAGGTCATTTCAGATAACGGACCACAATTCCGATCTGCTATATGGTCACGCATGCTTCGGAATCGTAAAAGCAAACTTGTTTTTGTTTCATTGTACCCGCCTGAACGCATTTTGAAAGAAATTAATAATCTTTGTAGACTATATTGTCACAGAAAGTATCAGTATTGGGACAGTTACTGATACTTATTTCAAAATGTACTGAATGAAATGCCTCATGACTCCAAAGCCTTATCACATATTCTTGTACTGAAGAATAAGGAATCACCGAACAGAATCAGAGAGCTTTTACCTTTTCCGAGTATACGTAAACTCCGACATAAAGACATAATTGATTTGGCTATCAAAAATATAAATTCCGCTGCAGACAAAAGGATAAAACAACACGGTAAGACAAATGCAAAGAAACTACATATTGGTCAAAACGTTCTGATTAAAGCCGATTCACTGTCACATAAGAAGGAACATTTGAGTCACAAATTCTTTCTGATTTACAGGGGACCTTACAAGATCCAACATATACTGCATGATAATTGCGTTGAAGTTGAAACTCTGTGTACTAAGAAAAGTAAAGGATTACACCACATTTGACACGTAAAACTGTTTATTGAGAAATAACTCCGTGCGAATTGGTATGGGTGGAGGTTATACTTAACAGGCGAATTAAGTTAATAATTGGCTCCTTCTACCAACCCCCAGACTCCGATGATACAGTTGCGGAACAGTTCAGAGAAAGTTTGAGTCTCGTAACAAATAAATACCCCACTCATACGGTTATAGTTGGTGGGGACTTCAACCTACCCTCGGTATGTTGGCAAAAATACTTGTTCAAAACCGGTGGTAGGCAGAAAACGTCTTCCGAGATTGTCCTAAATGCTTTCTCCTAAAATTATTTCGAGCAGTTAGTCCACGAACCCACCCGAATTGTAAATGGTTGCGAAAACACACTTGACCTCTTAGCCACAAACAATCCAGAGCTGATAGAGAGCATCATGACTGATACAGGGATTAGTGATCACAAGGTCGTTGTAGCTAGGCTCAATACCATTTCTTCCAAATCCATCAGAAACAAACGCAAAATAATTTTATTTAAAAAAGCGGATAAAGTGTCACTAGAAGCCTTCCTAAAAGACAATTTCCATTCCTTCCGAACTGACTATGCGAATGTAGACGAGATGTGGCTCAAATTCGAAGATATAGTAGCAACAGCAATTGAGATATTCATACCTCATAAATTGGTAAGAGATGGAACGGATCCCCCGTGGTACACAAAAAAAGGTCCGAACGCTGTTGCAGAGGCAACGGAAAAAGCATGCGAAGTTCAGAAGAACGCGAAATCCCGAAGATGGGCTAAAATTAACAGACGCGCGAAATTTGGCACGTACTTCGATGCGAGATGCCTTTAATAGGTTCCACAACGATACATTGTCTCGAAATTTGGTAGAAAATCCGAAGAAATTCTGGTCGTATGTAAAGTACACAAGCGGCAAGACGCAGCCAATACCTTCGCTGCGCAGTGCCGATGGTACTGTTATCGACGACTGTGTCGCTAAAGCGGAGTTATTGAACGCAGTTTTCCGAAATTCCTTCACCAGGGAAGACGAATGGAATATTCCAGAATTAGAAACACGAACATCTGCTAGCATGAGTTTCTTAGAAGTAGATACCTTAGGGGTTGCGAAGCAACTCAAATTGCTTGATACGGGCAAGTCTTCAGGTCCAAATTGTATACCGATTAGGTTCCTTTCAGATTACGCTGATACTATAGCTCCCTACTTAGCACTCATATACAACCGCTCGCTCACCGATAGATCTGTACCTACAGATTGGAAAATTGCGCAGGTCGCACCAGTGTTCAAGAAGGGTAGTAGGAGTAATCCATTTAACTACAGACCTATATCATTGACGTCGGTTGTCAGTAGGGTTTTGGAGCATATACTGTATTCAAACATTATGAATCACCTCGAAGGGAACGATCTATTGACACGTAATCAGCATGGCTTCAGAAAACATCGCTCTTGTGCAACGCAGCTAGCTCTTTATTCGCACAAAGTAATGGCCGCTATCGACAGGGGATCTCCAGTTGATTCCGTATTTCTAGATTTCCGGAAAGCTTTTGACACCGTTCCTCACAAGCGACTTCTGATCAAGCTGCGGAGCTATGGGGTATCGTCTCAGTTGTGCGACTGGATTCGTGATTTCCTGTCAGGAAGGTCGCAGTTCGTAGTAATAGATGGCAAATCATCGAGTAAAACTGAAGTGATATCAGGTGTTCCCCAGGGAAGCGTCCTGGGACCTCTGCTGTTCCTGATCTATATAAATGACCTGGGTGACAATCTGAGCAGTTCTCTTAGATTGTTCACAGATGATGCTGTAATTTACCGTCTAGTAAGGTCATCCGAAGACCAGTATCAGTTGCAAAGCGATTTAGAAGAGATTGCTGTATGGTGTGTCAAGTGGCAGTTGACGCTAAATAACGAAAAGTGTGAGATGATCCACATGAGTTCCAAAAGAAATCCGTTGGAATTCGATTACTCGATAAATAGTACAATTCTCAAGGCTGTCAATTCAACTAAGTACCTGGGTGTTAAAATTACGAACAACTACAGTTGGAAGGACCACATAGATAATATTGTCGGGAAGGCGAGCCAAAGGTTGCGTTTATTTGGCAGGACACTTAGAAGATGCAACAAGTCCACTAAAGAGACAGCTTACACTACACTCGTTCGTCCTCTGTTAGAATATTGCTGCGCGGTGTGGGATCCTTACCAGGTGGGATTGACGGAGGACATCGAAAGGGTGAAAAAGAAGGGTTAAACATTCATGGTGGTGTCTGATTGTACTATATCGTGTCTCACTACCACTTTCTCGCAACGACGCTCTGAGCGTGTTTTTTAGGGAATTAACTAGTTTGAACCTGGGACCTGTTGCTGGTAAGGAGACGTCAGACCACACATGGCATGTAGAATTCAGAAGAGTTCAGTGATACTAGCGATGATGTAACCAAATACTAAATGATCTCAGCGTCAGCTCCACTGCACTCCCTGTAAAAGAATCTTAATACTAACTAAATTTAGTGGAAAGGGTTCAAGGCTTTCCTATTTTTAGTTAGCTGGTAAAATAACGTCGAAAAAGCAGTTAAATTTACCATTGGAAGTTTTATTCTACTCACAAAACATCGTTTGTAAATTGCAATATAGATAAAAGGAAATGTTTTAATACAGGATGATAAAAACCAACTGCGTTCAACAAAAATGTGAACGAATATTCCCTAAATGGGTTTCCAAGTTCTACAATCGATCGAAGGAAGACCTATGCCATATCACATCTATAATCTAGGTTTAAATTAAGTTTCACAAAAGAGAAAACTATCAAAATGGTCTACAGTGGCCCTCAATTATTTTTAATAACTTATCTAACTTGTCGTAAATTACAGTGGCTGATGTGGCTTCTCAATAACTATATAAAAGAAAAATCATCGCGTTTCAGATCTGTTCTTCAAGTGGCAAATGTGAACACCATGAGTTTTAATTAACGATCGACACTAGTATTACGCAAAAACGGGATGTAACAGATGAGACTTCTGCAGTTCTGAGTGAAGCCTTATACGCTCAAAAATGCGGCATCGCGTGCGTTCATTACCTTGTCGGTGTTTAGGCAGCGTCAGGGCGGCAGTGGCCGGCGCAGCAGCCATCCAGCTCGCCGTCTCGGAACTAACTCTCCTAACTTCTCCTTACTACAATTTACCGAAGTAGATTTAAAAAAACTATCTGGCTATGTTTCCATCTGACCAATCAGGGTCTCAATGTTAACCTTAAGCTCCGCCTACAAAAATTCTGTCCATCCAATGAGAAACGTTATACTTTTCGTTGTGGGGCAATGTTTTTAAAGTTTGCAACGTAACAGAGACGCTAAAAAGTCTCACGCTAAAACCTGCAGCTAGTGTGGTCCTTTTAGCGTTATCGTAAGATCTATACTGCTTTTCTGGAGGGCTCTAGCTTTTAACATGGGCTGGGGGTTGTCCTTGACATACCTGAGACGCGAAAAAGCCTCACGCTAAAACGTGCGGGTTGTATAGTTGTACAGGTAGGCTCGCGGCGTGGGTGCCCAGCCCCTCCCTTTTCTAGCTTAACACGGTTCTGCTCTCGGCTTCTGTCCTCGTTTCTCCCCTCGGAACTGCGTCTGCCTCACGGTGGGAAGGTACGACATGCATTTAGGCATTCTTTTGTTAGTCTGTGGTATTCCATTTGCTCACTCGTTACTCGTATTACTTTGGTTAATTTAATGTCACGATTTATTCGGAGCTATGTGACATACTACTGGATTTGCTTATCATGTCAGGGTTTTCATGTAAGGTGTTGGATTTGCCTGACACCTTACATATCACCACTCTTCGAACTTAATTTTTGCACTGAATTTGGCAATGATTGAATCGTTGTCTAAGTCAGTCAAAAATTTTCTAATTTATCTAAATTTTGTTGCGTATTGTTCAGCCACGTTATTCTGTTCTATGCTAGTTTGTATTACTAATTTATATTTTTATATTCTTCCACATTATAATTAAAAATGACAAGAGAAGAATATTTTTATGCTATTATTAATATTTAATTATTTTCTTTCTTTATTTAAGTGTGAAGTTTTTTTTTTTTAAGAAGTTTGTTTTCGAAAGTGAGGAGTCTTTCACATCGATTTTCTTAGAAATATTTTTTTTTATAAATGTAGTAATTGAGTAAAATCTATTCCTAACACATTTTCTAAATATCATGTGCAAGTAAAATGTTTTTGTTTCGAGACACTCATTTCAACATTGTTACACTAACAAATAAGAATTATTTCCTAGAATTGCTTTGACAAAGAATTATACATGCACAAGTATTCAAATATTATCCTAACAAATGGTACAAATGTTAAAAAAATTGCTTTGACAAAGAAATATACATACACACGTATTGAGGTATTATCCTAATAAATGGTACAAATGTTAAAGAAAGGGAAAACATCCAACAAGATAATTTTTTATTCTTTCTTTTTATAAGGAGAAACTAAGTAAAATATAGTTATTCTTTCATTTTTATGAGGAGAAAATAAATGGAATATTGTTTCTTTATATACTGTCCATTTCAGAACTAATGACTTGTTTTTATCGACGGTCTATTTTTTACTTAAGTCCATAGTCAATGACTGTTATTTTGTAGTTTATTAGCTGTCTTGTGTGCTTAACGTATTTAGTTTTTCACACGTTTCTTTTGCACAATTCCTACATCATATAATTTGATTTCACACGTTCACACAATCCTATGAATGTTCAAGCATGAGGTTGGCGAATGTTTTTTTTTTTTTTTTTTTTTTTTTTTTTTTTTTTACGAAGGTGATGGACTTGAGCGGGATGGATCTGGGCAAGTATTTGATCTACAGCTTCGTTCGTCGTTCCTTGTTGGCTTTGCAAGTGTGTGTTGCTGTTGTGGAGGTCCCATAATTGAATGGAGCTGTGAGTGCAGAATCTCGTGGTTTACTGGCTTTGTATGCGTGAAAGTCATCGTTATGTGTCGCTGAATGCGGTCGTTTTTCGCTGTAAAACTTCGCAGACGACTTGTTTTCAATAGGATAGGGATTTGGGAAGGTATGTCGTCTATTCTTCACCCATCTTCTTTCTTGGTCTCAATCTTGCGAATCTTCAACTTCTGTTCTTCCCGCTTTTTTTCTGCTTCTTACTTGCTTCTTGGTTCTTCTCTGGGCAGGATATGGAAATATTTATTGATAAGTAGTCGCTTTGAAGTTCTCCTCCTAGTAAAAGTTTGATAAATTGTTTGGGCGCGTTATTTTTACTTTGTGGAAGTTCTTCTTCAGTTTCGTGCATCAGCGTGCTGTTTAATAGGAGTAGAGTGACTTTTACGCATGTTTTTTGCAGCGGTGGCTTGCCCAAGCGGTCTTCTCGTCGGGCCGTTTTTTGCTCGCTCCGCTGAGTAGGGGGCGCCCTGGGGTTTACGAGCGGCTAAAGTGGGGTGTCTTCTTGTCTGACCGTGCACCCTTCTGACGATCGGCGTCCCGACGTTTCTGCAGGGCTCTGTCACTGTCCATCCCAGCAGGGTTCCACCTAGCGGGCACATTTATTGCCCACTTTCGCTACAAGGGCCGTCTGTTAGTTTCGCCTTTCCCTTCTCTCGACGCTCCTGCTATGTAGGAACCGAGTCTTGCTGATTACGTCCTTTTCTTTCTTGATACTTCTCGCGTTGCAACTTGTGGGTCGTTGCATCTCTTCCTTGCTGGAGTTTTTACAATGGTTCTTACAAAAAGTTTTACTTATAATCATCTAACATATATCTACTATCTACTTGTTTTGCGCCTACTTAAAAAGCTTTACAAATTTCGGCGCCCATTCCATGTTACAATTCTAAGATATTTGGAGGCTTAACGTCTACTCAAGAATCCTCAATTTCGTTTTTATTTTTGTGTAGTGTCGTGGTGTATAGCATTTTAGTATTTCATGCTGTTAGACTATCTACACTTTATCCCTTCACCTTAAGCTATGGTACTATTGGTGTTATTATTGAAATACTTTCTTTTTCCCATCTTCCTCTCTCTTCATTCTTATTTCACCTGACGATCTTATCTGCAACATAATATTGAAATATTGTGCTGATTATTTACAAATAATAAAATTAATCTTCAAACTTTTTTATATGGCTCACATGGTGAAGTCCTAAGGTTTTGCCTGTTTTTGGGTTCATTAGTTCCACAGCATTATCATGAGCAATTCGGCTAATTATGACAGGTCCTTTGTATGCAGCGTAAAACTTATGTATTTTGTGTTTCTGTTTGCTGGAGAGATGGTGTGTTTTTACAAATACTTTCTGGCCTACTGAGAATGTTCTTTTAATTGCTGTTCTATCTCCTCTTTCTTTTCTTTTAATGGCTGCCTTTCTGATGTTGGAGAGTGCTGTTGCTATGATTTGTTTGTGCTGTCTACGTGGTACAATAGGAAATCTAACATTTTCTCTGGTTATGTTTGGGGGTTCAATATTTTTAAGTACAGTAACTGGAGGTAGTAGTGTAGTGCTATGTGGCATTTCATTTATTACTTCTTGAAAATCTTTAAGGTATATATCCCAAGTGTTATGTCTTTTGCCTGCATATAATCGACATAAAGTGCCTATGTCCTTCATAGATCGTTCTGCTGGATTTACGCTAGGTTTGTACTTAGATATGTAGACGGGTTTTATTTTGTGTTGTTTTAACGTGTTCTGCCATTTCACTGATTTGTATTGTGGGCCATTATCGGAAATTATTCGTTCCACTCGACCTACTTGTCTGAGAAAATCTTGTCTAAATGCTTTACTTATTGCAAGACCTGTTGCCCGTTTTAATGGTGTCAAGGTAACATATTTAGAAGTAAGTTCCAAAACGACAAATATGAAAATATATCCATTTTTTGTGCGTGGGAGGGGCCCCATCAAATCTGTTGCAGCTATTTGTTTTAATCTTTTAGGAATTATTGGAAACATAGGTGGTTTGGTTTGGAAAGTGACGTGTTTAGCCCTCATACATTTTTTGTATTTGACTAATACTGTTCTAATTCGTCTTTCCATATTAGGAAAATGGCTTGTTTGTTTTATTTTTAAAAAGCATTTCTTTGGTCCAAAGTGGCCATTACTTAAATGTGTATACCATATGTACTTATTAATTAGTTCATCTGGGATATAAATTAGCCTCATTCGTTGCAACATTTCGTCTAAAAAATAAAACATTGTTTTTTACGAGATAGTGCTGTCGAATGTCTGGAAAATCCTTACTTCTCCACTTGTGTTTGATTCCTAGTATTTCGGGATCCTTGTCCTGTTCTTTGCCTATGTTTTTCAATGCTGTCGTAATGTAGTTTTCGAAAGGTACTTGTTTCATATAGTAGATTGTAAACTGGTCTTCTGCTGCTTCCAAACCTATGTTTTTGGATGCACCCTGTGGACATCGTGATAAAGCATCTGCTAATACATTCGCTGGTCCTGGTATGTGTGTAATAGTGAAGTCAAATTCTTGCAGTATTAACATCCATCTGGCTAACCTCCCATGAGTTAGTTTGGCGGATAACAGAAATTCTAATGCTTTGTGGTCAGTATATACTTTTTTGTTTTTCTTCCGAATAGGAAATATCGAAAACGTTGGAAGCCCCATACAATGGCCAATGCTTCCAGCTCCGTGACTGAATAGTTTTTCTCGCTTTTTGTGAGTACCAGACTGGCAAAGGCAATTGTTCTATATGATCTTAGCCCTGCCTGTTCGTATTCTTGGAATAACACAACTCCTAAACCTGTTTTCGCGCTATCAGTCGCCATAGAAAAATTTTGTGTTAGATCAGGAAGTGCTAAAATCGGTGATGTTGTTAGTGCGTTTTTCACTTTTAAAAATTCTTCATTGGCCTGTTGATCCCATACCCATGGCGTGTTTTTTCCAGTCAGTGCACATAGGCGTGGTGTTGCGAGAGAGTCGATCGAAATAAATTTTTTATAGAATCCGGTGAGACTTAGAAATCCTCTGAGAGTTTTCTTATTATATGGAGTACAGAATTCTTTGATTGCCGTTAGTTTTTCTGGGTCAGGCATTACCCCTTTCTCGGAAATTATGTGTCCTAGAAATTTGACCTCTCGCCTTCCAAATTTGGATTTTGTTATATTTACTGTGACCCCATGCTCTTTCATGATCTGTAAAAACAGATTTAATGTGTCGTTGTGATGTTCCCAAGAGGGTTGTGCTATAATCACATCATCAACATAACAAGTAATTTTTTGTAAAATTTCAAGACTGAGTATAGTATTAAATCCCCTAGTAAATGCTGCTGATGATATGTTTAAACCAAATGGCAATCGTTTAAACTGGTAACATCTACCGAATACGATAAATGCAGTAAATTTTCTACATTCTGGGGCCAATTCTATCTGCCAGAAACTACTCCGTAAATCAATTGATGAAAATATCTTAGCACCGTGGAAGTTTTGTATCAATTCCTCTAATTTTTCTGGGCGATCTGTCTCAGTGATTATGATTGTGTTGATCTGTCTGGAATCAAGCACTAACCTGATGCTCCCATCTCGTTTTTGTACAATATGGAGCGGGCTGTTATATGTGGAGATAGCTGGTTCAATAATATCGTCATCTAACATTTTGGATATCTCCTGGAATACTTTATTTCTGTAGCTTAATGGGATTGTATAGGGTGGTACTCTAAATGGTTTGTGCTGTTTTACTTCAAACTTGTGCTGAAAGTGCTTAATACTGCCAGTCTTAGGTAAAAATCCCTCTGCTTTATCTCGTAAAATACCCTCTAATTCTCTTTTACTGTGTTCCGAAATACCTTGAACTTCTTGTAATTTTTTGTCGATTTCTTTATGAACTTCTAACATGAGTTGAGACGATTCCCCCTTTTGTGCATACCATTCTAATTCTTAATCCTCTTTATCTCGCGTCATTCTTAATTGTTTGTTTATAACTGGTATTTCTTCTAATTTTAGCTTTTGCTGAAAGAGAAGTGTGACATTCCCGAATTTTACGCTACCTTTCCCCATATCTATTATCGCTTGTCTCTCATTTCAAAAATCTGCACCTATAATCAAATCTACAGTTAGTTTAGATATAATCACTAAGTTGGCTTCGATCTTTTGACCTTGGCACGAAAGAGTTAACCTTGTTTGTCTCGTAACTTCCGCAGCATTGTTTCTAATAGGACCTCTTTCTTTAATCTTACGTGTTTTCAGAACTGGCGATTCCTCATTGGCAATACACTGCATGAATAAATTTTCTGAGATCGCAGTCAGTTCACTTCCGCTATAAATTACAATATTGACTGGGATATTCTTTACCATGGCCTTCGCAACTGGTTGAATTTGAAAGGGTTGGTTCTGTTCTTCTTCTTCTTGCATCAACGAATCCTCCACTGAATCATACATGAGTCTTTTTACGAATTTCCCTTGTGAATTCGAACTTTCTGTAGGATAAGCTTCGACTGCTACTTCTGTCTCTTTTATTTCCTCTTCTCTATTTCTTCCATTATTTACGCTTTCTTCAACATCTTCTACTTTTTCCTCATCCTCGTCTATCTTCTCCTTTTTCGTCGCTCCTTCCACATAATCGCATCTAAATGCTCTAATTATCGCTTCATAACTTCCTTCATTATATACGTTGGGTTGTGTACCCACTTGTAACTTATTTTCAACTTCTGTCGACTGCGCATTATCCTCATTGAATTCGCTTTCCCTGGTTTTCATCTCAAATAGCTCTGCAATACTCGTTACTTCGTCCTTTCCTCCTACATTCGTTGTGCATGCCTCTGGTAATTCATCTTCCTCGTCAGTATTCTCCCAATTAATTTCGTCCCAACACGATATTCTTATTTTCTTGTCTTCGTTTTCATCTGGTCCCTGCGGATTTGTTTCTTCCTTCTTCTCTTCTCGTGATAAGATTTTGATTTCTCTCTTCAAGGTGCTGCAAGTGTCCTGGGTCGGTGCGTCATTCTCTTTGGCATGGGCGCTTAGCTGTCAACTCGAACGTTTATCGGATTTTGGTGGTCTTACCTCAACCTCTTCTATCTGTATTCGCTTTCCTTGTTCAGCTTGTTGATAGTGGTTTCTTTGTTGATAATTTGTCGGGCTATTGGTTCTCCAGTACCCATTCCGGTTGTCGTTATTCCCTCTGTAATAGTTGTTGCCGTTCCTGGGTGAATTATAGTTATTGCCATATTCTCTTCTAAATCCATAACCGGTTCTTTGTTGAAATCTATTGTCGTTTCTTGGTGCGAAGTAATCACGTGGTTCGTAATTATTGTTTCTTCGTACTGTGTCTTGTGGATTCCACTGCTTTTTGCTTTCGTTTTCACGTGCACTTCGTCTTTTTCTTGCGTCATCTTCCGAAAATATGAACTCTAGTTCACTTAGAATACCTTTAAATGCTTCGACGTCATTGCCTCCGCGACCTACTAATGATTGCTGGTATTTCAATGGTAGCTTCATCGCTCATAATTTAATCAACTCTCCGTCACTGTATGGTACATCTAAGAATTGATTTTTGTTTGCCATTGCTTCGAAAAATTTCACGGGACTCTTCTCTCCTGAATTTTCAAAATATGGGTTCTGTAATAATTCGTACTTCACTCTGTTCTGTGCTTCGCTGGACCAATATCGTGAGAGAAAGTTCTCTCTGAAATCTTCGTACGATCGGCATGTCGCTGCAACATTCTGCATGGTTTCTGCGACTGTTCCTGACATGTGTGCACATATAAAGTCTAATTTGTGTGCTAACGTCCAGTGTTCTGGTAATCCTACTCGGAATTGATCGATAAAAGTTCGTGGATGTAATGAGTTTCCTTCTCGAAAGTTTTGAAATTTTCTGACTCTGAGGAAATGATCGTTGTCGTACTTCGTCATAGTTCCATATGAAATTCGCGATTCTTCGCCACTTTTGTTTCTGATCATTTCTCCCCTCGTTCTTTCCTGTTGTGGTAGATCCATTGGATATTGTCCACTGTAACTTCCGCGTACCCGCGGTGCAGGCTGTCTGATTTCACGTATGTTACTTTCCGCCTGTGACTGGAATCGCAAATGCATAATGTCTTCGTTAATTGCTTGTTTTTCCGGAGGTGTTACAGATACGGACGTGGTTGCAGACTTTGTGCTTGTTCGATCTTGTTCACTACGCTCTTCAATGGTTTGCAGCAACTCTGTTCGCAATTTCTGAAATTGTAGCTTCGTTTGCGCTTCTATTTTGACTATGCGGTTATCATATCTTTTCAGCGCTGCTTTTGTGATACGTTTGTGCAACACACTTTATCAACAATTTCACGCGCTGTACCTGCTGCTTGTCTAGTAATTTCGTTTATCTGTTTCTCTACTTTCTTGACTTCTCCCTGGGTGTTGTTACGTAATGTTTTGATCTCGTCCTGAATACCATTACGCAATGTTTGTACTTCCACTTGTACCTTGTCAATGTCTGTTCTCAATTGATTGTGACCTATTATTAAGTTTCCTATCACTTCTCTAGATTCTTTTGCCTCGTCTTCAATACGACATAGGTGTAACTGAATTTTTTTGTTTTGTTCTTTAATCTCACGCATTTGTCTCGTGGTTTCTGCATTCTGAATTTGAATTCGGTTCGCTATGTCTTTATTTTGCCTTGTCATGGTTTCCGTAATTTGTTGTGATAATTCTGCCAGATTGGTGGGTCCTATTGCGTTTTCTTCCGACGTCCTACGCTCTGTGTTTTCGCCTAAGTGTTGGTTCGCAACCGATTGCATTGACCTCTGCTGTGACACGTTTCTGCTCGCATTCTTTGTACTCTGTGGTGAAGGAGCTCTGATTACTTGTACTATGGGTTCTACGTATTCAAGACGCAAGTTAGAATCCTCATCGACTGTCTCTCTACTTTTCTGCTCCTCTGTCGTACGCTGACTTAGATTTTCTGTTCCTTGGCGTACATTATTCTCGTTATGGTGCGTTATCTGTCCTATTTCTCGCGATACTGCATCGTCTGTTGTACTGTCCTCTATTCTCTGTCCATTTTTATGCTGGGTCTCTACCTCAATTCGGTCAAGGTCTCGATCTGCCATTGCTAATCTTTCCGAATCCCTTATTTTCTGTTTTAAAATCAATTCACGCGCCCTACTTCGCGTCAAAATGCGCTCATATGATCTCACACGTTTCATAAATTTTTTGTTCACACGGCGCTCATACGATCTCACGAATTTCATAAATTTTTTGTTCACGCGACTTGACACTACAAAGACTGACAATCCATTCACTTACTTGTTGGGACAGAACCAACTTGTCAACGATGTATCCGCCACCTGCGCGCTTGCATTGGAGAGAAAACTTAATTCTAACAATTGTCAAAATTCATAACTTAATTATGCTATTGTCTCTGGTAGAATGTCTTTCTTGAATACTTTTACTATCTATCGCTGCAGCTACTGTTTTCGACTATGTATAACTTTAGAGGAAAAAAAATTTACGAAAAAGTTTTTAGCAGGATTTTTTTCTGAGCTAATTAGGCATGTGGTCGACCTTCAATTATGGTATTTTACCATCCTGGCAGGGTCGCCATTTTCTAAACATTCATGGTGGTGTCTGATTGTACTATATCGTGTCTTCCTACCACTTTCGCGCAACGACGCTCTGAGCGTGTTTTTTAGGGAATTAACTAGTTTGAACCTGGGACCTGTTGCTGGTAAGGAGACGCCAGACCACACATGGCATGTAGAATTCAGAGGAGTTCAGTGATACTAGCGATGATGTAACCAAATACTAAATGATCTCAGCGTCAGCTCCACTGCACTCCCTGTAAAAGAATCTTAATACTAACTAAATTTAGTGGAAAGGGTTCAAGGCTTTCCTATTTTTAGTTAGCTGGTAAAATAACGTCGAAAAAGCAGTTAAATTTACCATTGGAAGTTTTATTCTACTCACAAAACATCGTTTATAAATTGCAATATAGATAAAAGGAAATGTTTTAATACAGGATGGTAAAAACCAACTGCGTTCGACAAAAATGTGAACGAATATTCCCTGAATGGGTTTCCAAGTTCTACAATCGATTGAAGGAAGACCTATGCCATATCACATCTATAATCTAGGTTTAAATTAAGTTTCACAAAAGAGAAAACTATCAAAATGGTCTACAGTGACCCTCAATTATTTTTAATAACTTATCTAACTTGTCGTAAATTACAGTGGCTGATGTGGCTTCTCAATAACTATATAAAAGAAAAATCATCGCGTTTCAGATCTGTTCTTCAAGTGGCAAATGTGAACACCATGAGTTTTAATTAACGATCGACACTAGTATTACGCAAAAACGGGATGTAACAGATGAGACTTCTGCAGTTCTGAGTGAAGCCTTATACGCTCAAAAATGCGGCATCGCGTGCGTTCATTACCTTGTCGGTGTTTAGGCAGCGTTAAGTGGACTGGAAACAATAAAGATGTCCAGTCACACAAAATGGAAAATAAAAAGAGCGTTTTCTCATTTGTGCATTATTGGACATCTGAATTGTTTCCAGTTCATTTAATAACACTGTAAATAACAATAAGTACAGCGTTTGTTGCACAGTGGTACTCCAATCACATCCCGATTAAGAGCTGCGTGAGTTTCACGCATGCATCTCGGGATGTGCAACAGCGGCGCGCTTCATTTATATCAAGCGTCAATTTCATTTGAAAATTTCTCGGGATCTAATTGACGTATTCCGGTGTAACCTACACCATTCTATTTATGACTTTACATAAATAAAAAAAAAAGAGAAAGCCTGCGTTGAAAATAATATTTCACTTACGTTTTAGAAATTCTCATAGTACTCACTTTCATTAGCTCCTTCCTTACATTCACACCCTTCAAAGTCGGTTTTCAATATCTAGTACTTTTCCAGAGATATTTGCGTTGAAACTGGACGTTCCTGTACGTATATACTGACGGCAAAAAAATCGCAACACCGAAAAATGATTAATTCATTTGCCTAGATAAAGTTTAACGTTGCAGCATATAGGTTAATGTAAGCGCGAGAAAAGCTATTGAAAATGTGAAGTTCTGATACATTAATAACCGGTGTAACCGCTAGAACATCGAATGAAACCATGGAAACGTGCTTGTATTGTGCTGTACAGATGCCGCATGTCAGTTTTTGGGATGGAGTGGTAGGTCAGTAGAGCAACAGTAACTGCCATTTGTGTATGATGCTGGAGGTGATGATGTCCCATGTGTGCTCGACTGGAGACAGATCTGGTGATCGAGCAGGTCTAGAGCACATGTCAATCATGTCGGGTTACGAGAACGGTATGTAGGCTAACATTGTTCTGTCGTGATACGCCCCACGGACTGATGTTCGTGAAAGATACCACAGCAGATCAAATCAGCAGACTAACACACAGTTTTGCAGTCAGAGAACATGGGATAACCACGCGAGTGATCCTGATGTCATACGAAATCGCACCCCAGACCATAAATCCAGGTGCAGGTCCAGTGTGTCTGACACGCAGACAGGTTGTTTGCAGGCCTCAAGTGGTCTCCTTCTTACCAACACATGGTCATCACTGGTGTCGAGGCAGGAACATCTTTCATCAGAAAACACAACAGACCTCCACACTGCCCTTCCATGAGCTCTCGCTTGACAACACAAAAGTGCAAAATTGGAAGTTTGTGGTAAGGTCTTATGGGACCAAACTGCTGAGATCATCCGTCCCTAAGCTTACACACTACTTAATCTAACTTAAACTAATTTACGCTAAGGACGACACACACACACACACACACACACACACACACACACACACACACACACACACACCCATGCCCGAGGGAGGACTCGAACCTCCGACGGGTGGTATTAGAAACTTACACTAAACGAACAGGAATCTATTTTGTCCAATGAACTTTTTCCAAAGACATTTTTCCAAGACATTTCACTTCTTCGGTGATGACGTCGTGGATGCTTTTTAACCCAGTCCTCAATGATGTACCAAGGCTAAAAAGGGGCATGTGGGATGCTGTTTGCACTTCAGCATTGTGAAGCTTTCTATTAACTCAAACTCTTGTTGCTGATAACACGACTTGTGCGAATCCAGATGATGTTGCAAATTTTTCTTGTGGGAAGAGAAAATGCTGGTACGTTCTGTGTTCGATCTGTCCCTAGGTTGAAGTTCTTGACATTCTGATTTTGCAAAATAGATTTCCAGTGATCGTTGATGTTGAAGTTGTTGAGTTGCTTGGCGACTGCTACCGTCGGATGGTTTGAGTTAAGTTACAAATGTTGTCGTTTAAGGAAATGGAAAGGCATGGATCGACGTTACATTATTCCATCTGTGATTTGACGGCTGTCAGTCGTCTTGTTTATGGAGGTGCAATATTACTGAGTAATGGTAGCCTCTAGAGCGAGTTGTTCGTATAGTTCCAGTTACGGTTTGCATTCCTGGTTTAGCTATGTGAAGGCGAAGTTTGTATGGCAATTATTGATCCAGAGAGGAGCACAGTATTCTGCGATCGAGTGTACGAGGCCTGTTGTGCTGATTCTTATAGTTTCGGTGGTACCACCCCACGACGTACTGGCCAGGTTCTGCATCAGGGTACTTATAGTTCTGAATTTTGGTAATATTTTTCCAGGTATTATTTGAAGGTGACTGTTCCGTCGAGAGTCACACAAAGGTACATAGGGTGTGCATTATGTTTCGTATGAATCCATAACAGTGAAGGATAATACTTTGAGCGTTTCTGTTGTTAAGATGAAACTATGTGACTTCAGTTTCGTTCGGATTCGGCTGGAACCAAATCCATGTTGATTCCTGCATAGCTGATTTTTGATCTCCATCAATCCCATGATACTCGAACATAAAATATGTTTTAAATTGTACAACAGACCGACGACAGAGGCATTATTTTGTACCTCTTTTTTACGACCCTTGGTGAGAACGGAATGACTTGAGCTTTTTGCCACTCATCAGGCACGTTTCTCTCCTCCGGCGACTCACGGTATAGTGCTGCTAGGGGAGGAGCGAGTTCTTTCACATATATGTAAATGTAAATTTTCGCTTGTGCTTAAACGCATTGTTCAAGTGAGTAAATTTGTTTGTTGATATCAAGTAAGAACACTGGTGGACGTGTTGTTGAGAGTCCTAATGACGCATTATGATGGTGACCAACGGTGCGCCGAGGGCTAAGGAAAGGCGCCAATTTGGCAGAGCAGCATTTAAATAGGCACTTGGCGCGCGCTCTGGGCAGGTTATGCAGATAAGGCGAACGCCGGGCAGGGTCTGGCGTCGAACCCGCGGCCGCCGCCTGCGGAAGCCGCGGAGAAAGCAGACAGAGCCGGAGAAAGCCCGCTCTCTGGCCGCAGCTGGTGAGGTAACGGCCAGCCGCCTGCCGGCTCGACCCTTTGGCGACGCTCCAGGGCGTTGTGAACGCGTTCACACCCATGTACTCACAATGGAAAGATATGTCCACTAGATATACACTGATAAACGCACCGCTGAGCCAGAACATCATGACCACCTGCTTATTACTGTGCTGACCCAAGTTTTGAACGCAATGAAACGACGAATTTACATGGCATGGATTTGATCTCCAGAGGTATGTAACAGCAGATTTCTAAGCACAGGTTACGGAATTCCCGTAAGTTACGGGGCGGCGGTTTCTGAGCGCGAACCTGACGCCCGATAGCGGCCAAGATGTTTCCCATGAGGTTCAGACTGGGCGAATTTGGTGGCCAAGATATCAATGAGAGTTAAGCACAGAGTTCCTCAAACCACTATAGAATAATTCTTGTTTTGCGAGACGGATAGTCACCCTGCTGAAGACGTAATCGCCGTCGGGAGAAACATGAAGCATGAACAGGTGTAGGTGGTAGGTGTACATGTAATCCACAGCTGTCAAGCTTCTTTCCATTAATATCACACGTATCGTGGAATTACCGGTGACTTTTCCAAAATTGTGTGTTTATGCTGCCACCTCGTTGGTCGCTGCCACGTCGATGATCAAACAAGCCCAATGGGTCTTACCGGCACATTTAACCTCCACCATCTAGCTCACCCCGCACGTCCTCAAACTTGAGCTGTGATTGGCTGCTTCTAGGTCCCTCTGGCAGTGTATTTCGACTGCTCATTGTTTTGCGCTTTCTCACACAGCGCACATCTCCATCAAAATCCTTACACTGCAAACCACTGACAAGAGCATGGCAAAGGGTACTTTCCACTGTACCATATATAGAGTGTCTAAAACCTTTTGCGTTAAATTCAAACAGGTGATTGTGGCTTAACAACAGATTATATTGAAATAGGGAACCAACAGTCGTAAAGGCACATTTATTGCGTTATGGACACACAGCATACCCTACATAAGAACAACGTATCTCATACTAATTGTTCAAAGTGACGATTGTCAGTCTCGTGTATGTCAACTGAGCATGGAGTTCCGCCGCACTCTCTCAAAGATCCGTGGTGCCTTTGGTGCCAGCAGACAGGCCGCTAGGGATCCGGCAAACAGTTCTTCTTGCGTTTCTATGGGGGTTTCATATGCCAACGTCTTGAAGAAGTCCCAGATAAATTCGAGAGTTGTCGTGCTGGCCACAGGACAAGACCTCCCTTTCCAGGCTAATGAGGCTACGTAATGTACAGATATTTCCAGACATTATCATTGATGTGGGCTGGTGCACCTTCGTGTTGAAACTACATCCTTTAGTGAACAAGAAGGGCTACAGTATCTACAGCCTCCAAGAACTGTGACAGCACATCTCGTAGGAACACCAGGTAACATGGGCCAGACAAAAGGGAAGGCAGCAAATTACTATGAGCTACATTTTCATTATGCAGTATATTCTGTATACGTCCATAACACAATAGAAACTCATTTCCGACCATTGGTTCCCGACCTCAATATAATCGGTTGTGGACTCACGAGCACCTGTTTCAGTATGTCCCAAAACGTTTGAGACACCCAGTATTAGATATGTAGCGTGGAAAAAATGTCATTTTAGATACCACTGTTTAAGGTGTAGTTAGATGAAATCTTGTCTTCGCAGTCAGTGCAAGAGCTGTATGGAGCTAGAATATATTCCTAGATTCCTTAGTTCTTGCTGGCACTAGAAATTTTGAAATAAGTTCATTGAGAGACAGCTTGTGTCTACTTTTCCTGTATCCTACCAATGAAACCATCATACGCTGGCAGCAGTGTTGTGAGAACTGTAATGACGATTTTACACAAGCACGTCTTTCAGCCGTTTGCGGACGCAATGGTATCTGTTACCAGAGGACATATCGATCATCATAACCGCTAATTGATGGATAAAATTATGTTTAGTAATTTCTGAAAATTAGTTACTTTGTTTCACCTAATTTATCGTTTTACTTGTTCTTTAAAATACCAGCGTGAAAATATATAAACGACAGATATGGTGTATGAAGCAGATGTGGATAAAATCTAACGAATTACTACCCGCGAGTAAGTAGGCCTACAAAACGCTCTTCAGCAGAAATTAGCTAATAATTTTGGATCTCATCGTAATATCTTGGATTATTCTGGTTCAGAAAATTTGATACGACATTTGTAACTGTCAGGAAAAGTGCTGTGGATAGTTTTTGAGCTGTTGTTAGAACCGGTGAAACTATATGCAATGTGGACAGTCTACATTCAAAGGATGCATCTATATCTCTTCTTTGTTCTCGTTGTCAATAACCACGTTTTTGGTGCAAACTAATCACTACTATTGTCCTGAGGCGACGCCTACAACATAGTTCTCGTTTCCACACAATGCATTCATGTAGCAACGTGGAGAGCCGCAGGGTAAACGTGCCTGGCTGGATACTGCTCCCCCCCCCCCCCACCCCCCCCCCCCCCACCCAGCCGGCGTCCGCGGTGTGGAGCTTGTTCCCAGGAGCCGTTCGTCTGGATGACAGCAAATTCGAAGACGACCATCGCCTTGCTGTAACAAGAAACGTGACCCGACCCCCCGACACGTTTCCAATGTCTGATGGTCCAGTTTCAATGATCCCGTGTCCACTAAAAACGTAATTGTGGCAACATGGGAACGCTTAAGACGTCGTCCGCTGTGGAGCCCCATGTTCAAATGTGCGCAGAACGGTGTACTGTGAAACAGTTGTCTGTACCATTATAATACTGTGCCGTCACATATGGCAGATACCGCTGCGTATCCCACCTCACAAGCCGCCGACTTCCACGTTTCGTGGTGAGGAGTGGATGTTCAACACTTTGTCCTCTACTCGTGGCGACAATATCCTTCAATAATTTTCAGTAGATGCTCACTGCTTTAGCATGCGAACATGGACTAGCTACGTCATTTTCGAAATCCTCGTTTCCATGTGCCACAGTCCTTCCATTTTCAAAGTCACTTATGTCAGTAGAGTTTTCTACTTGCGAACCGTATCATCGCTACAATGATCCCCCTTTCGTCTATGCTCCCATTATATCCATTTCACACAGCACCCATTAACCGCTGCGCCACCAGGCGGCGTTAATTTCGCTGTGGGTAGTCTTCATAGTGTTTCCTGCAGTAATCAAAAGGAAATCAGCACAGTAATGTTTGTGAAGACGTGGCGCGGAATAAGTGACACAGATACTGGGACAAAGAGCAATACATGCTTAATACAAGGAGCGACCAAAAAATATCCGTTTGAGGGCGCTGCAGCAGGGTATATGTAACGTAGCGCGAATCTGATGCTGGTATGTTAGGGCCGACGTTTACGCTAGGAATTAGTGTGGCATTCATGTCTTTCCGATGTGTGTGCGGTAAGTGCGTAAACGTGAACTATTGTGAAGTTATTACCAAATGCCTCAAAACAGGACCAGCGTGTTATTCTTCTTTTGGATGCCGAAGTACAAACACTGGCTGACATCCATTGGAGAATGTAGCCTGTGTATGGGGCAGCGTGTCTGACGAAAACCACTATTATGGAATGGTGGGCAAAGTTCGGAGTTGGGAAGGTGATGCTCACCCTGTTCTTTGGCCACAAGTCCCATGACTTATTGTTTTCATGGGAACTGATCTCTCCATCGGTGGGAACGGTATTGAGCAAAACTGGAGAAATTACACTGTGCAATTGAGATAAAATTTCTGGGAAAAGTGCGACATGAGGTGCTGCTGCTTCATGATGCAGCACTTCCTCACATCGATAATGTAACGCAGAACACTGACTGAAGTGGGAAACACTCGAGCACCCTCCTTCTTCATGGCCTTCCTGACTCCAGAAACAGTAAGGTTGTATATATGTAATCGCTCACCATGTGGTTATCACGCCTTTAAGAGTCGACGATTTGTATAGGACGAGGATATGCATCAGGTGGTTATGGACATCTTCATGCAGCTGGACCCCTTCGAACCCCTAAAAAAAGCCTCGAAGTGTCGACGATTTCCGACAGACGAAGATGTGCAGCTGGCTGTTACGGACTTCTTCAAGCAGCACGACAAAGTGGTCGCCAAACAAGTACCTTCAATCTGGCGCGTCGATGCGATGATTGCCTTAGTGTTCAAGAAGGTTTTACCTAAGTGGCATATCGAGTCTGGACTGTACGACCTTCGAACGGAAACCTGTTGATCGCCTCTTACACGAAAATGGCAGGGGGCCTTGAACCAGGAGCAACCGGACGACACGTATATGGTATCTTCCAAATGTGAAGGAACGTTTTCAAATGAAGTATATTCTACCCTCTTGGAGGATAGGATGGGGGCGGGGGTTCAAACTGGAGAAATTGGGCCCGCATCTCGTGGTCGTGCGGTAGCGTTCTCGCTTCCCACGCCCGGGTTCCCGGGTTCGATTCCCGGCGGGGTGAGGGATTTTCTCTGCCTCGTGATGGCTGGGTGTTGTGTGATGTCCTTAGGTTAGTTAGGTTTAAGTAGTTCTAAGTTTTAGGGGACTGATGACCATAGATGTTAAGTCGCATAGTGCTCAGAGCCATTTGAACCATTTGAACCATTTGGAGAAATTGGATCGCCGAGCCGTCGCCCCAGAGGTGAAGTGCGGGATGAGACAGAGGCAGTATACAGAATCATGTGGGACGAATCAAAGTCGCATTAGATAAATGAAATATTCAAGAAGATCTCGAGATTCATCTAAAAATATAAAGGAGGACTCACAGTAATGCGCATAAAGGAATAGATGTACGTAGGTGAATATCGCGAAACAGACGAGTATTCAGCTGCATGTGACGGTGTGGTAGGTCATGGAAAGTGCCAGAAGTAACTTCTGTGGGGCACAGGCCAGCCGTCTGTAACCTTTGCTGTGCAGCAGATGTTATGGGCTTCGAACCATTCAGCTTCTTCATGGCCTTTCTGACTCCAGAAACAGCAAGGTCATGCCGGATGCCGTAAATCTGGTAGTACCAATTTTTTAAGTGTAGAGGTTGGGTTTGTGTTCTGTTGGAGAATGGTGGGTGTGGGCGAGTCGAAGCGCTTGCAAGAAGTATAAGCCCTTTATTACATTCCAGTTGTGCGTATCAGTAGTTCACGGCCACATCTAGCAGGCTCTGGAATGTGAGCCTGTGTTGTTGTAAAGGCACGTACAGTTGCTATGCTCAGTGCAGCCCAGGCGCAGAACGACATTGTGTGGTAAACATTCCTGGCCGTCAGGAGCTGATGTGGCAGAAAGCATCGCCAACCCGAGTGGTGGGTGACGGGAGTACACACATCCGGGAAAAAAAAGTCATAGTCCGCAATCTGGATTTTGTCGTCTGGCGCAGATGGACGTCTAGGGGCTCTGTAGCTAGGAGGGTCTCGGACCATCAATCCTGTGGGTCAATCCCCAGGCAAGGAGCTCTGTCAGGGTGACGTTGTCACCTCACGATCGACGCGGACTCAATGACCCTCTTGTCCGGACGCCAGATGGGGCTTGTCGTGCTGAGAATGTCGCAAATGCCACGTATACCACGTGTCAGTTTCCCTTTGGTTTTCGGTAAGATGCTGTACACTGCCCGGCAGCCAGACGGCGGCGTTCAACAGGTGCCGTGAGGTGATGCTGTGCCAGCGTTTGTTGTGGGAAGTGTCCTTAGAGAATCGAGCCGTCCTGTTTAGGCTCACGCTGTTGCACATCTTCCGTCTTCGAGGAATTCGTATCTCCAAATTCTTTCTGTTTCTGTACCTGCAACTAGTTAATTCTTTACAGTTCGTTACGGGAACATTCGTTTAGTCTTTTGCTGAAAAAATTTTTGAAACCTCTTTTGCAACTTATCAGTGGCTAAACAGATACTCAAATACACTTAAATCTTTCAGTAATTCGTATGTTTCCAGTCACTAGATAGCTCTGAAAGGCCGGCCGCTGTGGCCGAGCGGTTATAGGTACTTCAGTTCGGAACCACACTGCTGCTACGGTCGCAGGTTCGAATCCTGCCCCGGGCAAGGATGAGTGTGATGTCCTTAGGTTAGTTCAGTGTAAGTAGTTCTAAATCTGGGGGACTGATGACCTCAAATGTTAAGTCCCATAGTGCTCAGAGCCATTTGAACCATTTTAGCTCTGAAAACTAGCGCTAGTCCTGAAAACAGAAACCAGTATAGCTGCTACCTAAGCAATTCAGACGCGTGCTGCCAGATTTGTTACCAGTAGGTGCGATCAGCTTGCAAGTATTACAGAGATACTTCGTGAACTCAAATGGGAGTCATTGGCGGGAAGACGACATTCTTTTCGCGAGGCACTATTGATGTAATTTAGAGAACAGGCATTTGAGACCAACTGCAGAAGGATTCTACCACCACATTTCGTGTAAGGACCTGAAGATAAGAGTAGAGAAATTGGGGCCCGTATAGGAGCTTACAGATGGTCACTATTCCTTCACTCTGTTTGCGAGTGGAACAGAAAAGGAATTGCTAGTATATATACCACTAGCGTTATGCGTGGATAGCTAAGATCTGTAATCACAATTTCACTTCAGTGCACATCATACAAACTTAAGTTCACTCTTACGTTATCCATTCGTTGCCTCCTGCGGCACTCTTCAAGTTGTCTGACTGAAGGATTCTTAACATACGTAAACTCCAACATGTCCAGTTGTCAGCAAAGTCAAATCATCTCATAGGTGTTGGGCATTTTGGTACACAAATTTGGCAAGAAGAACTTAAAACAAAATATGAACAAAAAAAGAATCCTTTATTGTAGCCCCATTTCTATTGCACCATATGGAGAACTATCGCTTAAACCCTAAAACCTTACGTCTCATTCCTCAGAAACCAATTTAATGTATCGTGCTTAATGAGCTCGTTGTCCACAAGACGCTAAACCCTAACGTTCCTTCCTTCCTTTTCTCATGAGTTCTCTGAAGCTACTGACATATTAATTTATCCACAGTCGCTCTACCAGATGCAACGTGTGCCACTTAATTCAGTTCTTATTAGTCAACAATATTTTCTCTTAGTCATATGCCCCTCAAAACCAATACATTCTACCTTACCACTCCTGTTTATTGAGCCTAATTCTGCCAGACGTCTTAGATTTTCTGCTATCATGCGGTCTAAGCTTCGAGGGACCAGCAGAGGTAAAACGGTGGTCACCAAAGTTAATAAATCCATCAAGAAAGCTAAGAAAGTAGTTATGCTGAAAGGAACATATAAGCAGAGGCTAGCGTCCTATGTAGAAACTAAATGGACATCATTTAGTTTCGAATGCTGGAAGCAGAGGAATCAAGGAAAACATTTAAACAGGTTGCAAAACGCGCTATGGAGAAGTACGTGGCGAGTAACTGGATTAGACTCGGCAAAGACCCATATTGGTCAAGTTACAAAATTCTAAAATACTCAGTGAGCAGAAACTGTTGAACACTCTACTGAAAAAATATCGTGCAAATCTCGACCAGCAAAACTTAGTAAATATTCGTACTTTTACAAAAAGATCGATGCGTGAAGCATATACCTTCCAGCGTCATACCTTAGCGAAAGATCTTGCAGAGAACCCAAGAAAATTCTGGTCTTTTATAAATACAATAAGCAGGACAAGGACTCCTATAAAGTCACTCGTCGGCCAGTCTACTGTAGCACTAGAAGACCACAAAAGGAAGTATGAAATTTTAAATTTTGTGTTTAAGAAATCATTCCACAGGAGAACTGCAAAGAGATACCTTCGGTTGACCGTCGTACGGACTCCCATATGGATAACGTACAGTAGTAAAAGGCATCCCCAGCGCAGAGAAGCAACTCTAAGAGTTGGGAACAAATAAGTCGCCTGGTCCGGATTGAATCTGAATTCGGTTCTACAGGAAGGACTCTACTGTATTGCCTGCTTACATAACTTGCATTTATCGTAAACCTCTTGTCCGGTGTGAAGTCCTAATTGGCTTAAAGACGCGCACGTAACTCCTGTATATGATCCACGATCCTAATCCAGGCGGGTGTAAAAATGAATGTGCGCAACGTTAAATAATAAACTGTAACATGATGATTTGTACCTGTCTGACTACCCCCGGAAACAGATCATAGGATCTCTTAATGCTCTCTTTTACATACAAATTACAATCTAAAGATAAATGAATGATGAAGGCAACTGATACTACTAAATGATAAACGTTGTTGTTCAATATATATTTATTATAGATTAAAATCAGCCCTTTAAGTACAATTGCCTACATTTACTATAAAAATTGTTAATCAATTGCCCAATTCTGCCCCTTATCATGAGTGCGCGGTCTAATATCACTAACACGAAATGACTGACATCATCTACGTACCAAACACTAGAAGTCACTGCTTTCAAAAATGATCTATGGTGGCGTAGAACCTCATGGAAATAAAATAACGTGATCACAGCTGTTTGGCCTCATAGTCCTAATAAGCCGAAACAATTTGCGATATCATCATATGTACTGCGTCCAGTGCGTCGAAGTGCTGGTTCTGGTACTCGTCTGCGACGATGGAAGAATTCTAGCCACAAATAAACTGTTTCAGACACTAGGACGGCAGAAGGCGGTCCTCTGACTAATATACACTAATACTGTCTTCTCCTCTCTTTTTTCTACAGACCCAGCGACCGTCACACACGGGCGCTCACAAGAGAAGACCACGTCTCTCCACCGCTGGCTTCCTAGCAAGGATCGGCTCCCCACCCTCGTAATTCCGAAAACGAATCATATTCCCGAAACCACGGAATGTTCTCCCTCTCTACAGATTCTTCCGAACGCCAGCCAACCATATCTCACCTGCGTCCAAGATTTGCAGAGTTCCCGGTTATCCTTCCGGTCGTGTTACAATAGCGGCCGGCTGTCACCCTATTGTGTTCCAGAGCTCAAGTGCCAGTCTAGCTACTGCCTGTTTTTAAGCAGGACCAACACCTGTGCGGGCCTTCCACCCACAGCTTGAGTTCTGCCTGCCGTTTCATCTCCACTGGCGTTCCAACGTTTACTAGTGTAGGGAATCATTCATTACGCCAGTCTGCTAATAAAGACACTCTGTCACCTTTCACGCAATAAGCGTTAACAATTATTTACAGGACATGCGTCACAATGTCAGTCTCCTTTGAATATTCATGTATACGATGTACAACCTATCAAATGATACCTAATTGTGGTTGTAGTTCACGGCAAAGTATGTGGATGAGTGTTTGTAAGGTGCGAAATTATAGCCATCTTACAATGAGATTGGTAAAAGAATGGACCCGAAAGATTATACACGAATACCCTTAACGTGAATTTGCAGAAGAATTCTTGTGCCTATTCCGAGTTCATATATAGGAAATTACCTTACCGTACGAACCATGGATGAAAGGCAACAGGCAGATTTCCTATTCCCAGATTTCTGGAAAGTGTTTGACGCTGTGCCCCAGTGCAAGCTTTTGACAAAGACCGAAGCATACAGAATAGATACCAATATACATGAGTGGCTTGAAGACTTCTTAAGCAATTCAACACAGTACGTTCTCCTGTACGGCGAATATTTGCCGGCGACGGCTTGCAACTGGCTCTCTATGTAATAGAGTTATTAGACACAGTTCTCTTAGTCACAACTTTTAATCACAAATACTTCATATAAACCCACTAAGACTACTTTCTAAGTTACCTTTCCTGCTTATATGCTTGATATTTTCCTTTGTTTCAGTTACTGTGATTTCACGTGCCCCATTCACCATAAGCGATTTAGATAAACCGCGTACAATTAAATCTGAATGACCAGAAGGGGAGTTGAATCGTTGCCCTCACAAGTGTAAGTTCCGTGTCATGGCCATTGCTCCACTTCGCTCGGTTTTGTACAATTACTGTCGTCACTCCGGATTTCTGTTGTACAGCATTCCAAAGATGGGACAACATGCTGTTAAGAAGGCGACATCGTTTTTTCGCTCATAAGTGTCTTTACATTTGTACCTGATGACGGCCCAACAGTCGAAAACTAGTCCATTAAATAATCACGATCACACTCCTAAGTAACAAAGCAATGCCGATAACTTTGAAGTGGAATGTTACTGTATCTAGTCACGTGACCAAGTCACTTCGCGATGTCATTGGATACAGTTCGCTTTGTCGAGTAATAACAAGTCCGTACGGCCTGAATGTGCTGTGCCACCTCACATCCATTTTAATGTAAACGACCAGATGCAATGAACCATGGAACACGCAGATAACCCAGTAAGTGAATGTTTCTCCCTTTAAAAAGTGATTTCAAATTCCCTGTTTACATGACTGATAACTAAAAAAATTCGTGTTTGCTTACCAAATTTTTCCAAGAATTTAATTTGTCTAAGTGTCAAATTTGACATTTGTCAGGAGAATGAAGAAACGATGTATTTCTGCTTTTTTATATCTGATTTGTATCCAAAAAAACTGATAAGGTATTCCGAAACCACAAAATTATGCTGCTCACCGTATAGTGATTTCCTCTTTTTCGTCGTGTGTTTATGTGTAGTATTTGTATGGGTGTACTTATGCTGTCAAAAATACATCGTAAGTTCACATAAGGCTACACACAACATATTTGCTACAACCTTTTATCACGTGCGAATATTGTTATTTTTGGTATTCTTGGTTCTTTCAACATTCAAGTTCCCGATAAATAAAGCACTTTGGAATGTCGGTATATAAGTAAAATTAATAAGGAATAGATCAGTGTGAAGAATCTTAATCTTTTACATTTCGAAATATCTCAGGGTTGTAATAAAAATCTTTTTTTTATTATAAAAATTTATACTTTCGTGAGTTCGTGTGAAGAAACACCTTTATTATTAGTTCAAAACTTTCGCAACTATGGAAATCTCGTCACTTGAACAAAAGATAACCGTGAAGCGACAACCACAAGAGCATTTAATATCGATACGATCCTTTGCAAAACGAATGAAATTAACTTTATTTTAGTATGTTTACTAAGAAATTAGATGTAAACACAATTTCCATTTTGCTTTACGCCCCTTAATATTGGATTAATTTCAACAAGGATCTGCCGCCTTGCAAATGGCGGCCAATAATAAAAATTACAACTCGCGCTGTACCGCATGCTATTAATCTGCGAAAAAGCGTACAGCTAAATTATCACATGTGTAGGGATGCTACAGCTACTGAAATAACTGGTTTGATTTTCAGTAGCAGTATATATTTACAAGAAGTGCGTTACAAGGTACATATGTTTCCATCCATGTCTTTCTCGTACGAAGATCTGAACAAAAGTAAAAAAAGTTGTGGAAATCTATTTCTTTTGTTCAGTTGTTCTAAAACCACCGATTATCCTGCAATATCGATACTGCTTTTCACATACATCACAATTAGATAATTAATATATTTTCTTTCTTATTCTTTTGCACACAAAATAACTATTCGTTTAGACATATCATGTCAATCATAACTAAATGTTTCTCGTTCCCAGTGAACCAGTACAACTGCCTCACTGCAAGATAATGAGACAAATTAGAATTGAAATACTTTCTTAAGAACGTTCTGAGTGACATACCAAGAAACTGATTACATGCTAGTAAGAAAATTGTTTCACACATTGATTCTTGCAAAGAAGAAACCAGCAACCAGCCACTGTCAATAACACAATTTAATTATAGAAATAACGTCGTTACCAGTTTCGAACAGCGAGGTTCATCTTCAGTTAACTGATCACTTTTATATTCCTTTTGTTGTTATTTACATTAGTTGTTGGCTGTTTTATTCCAACTAATGTGGACAACAAGTGTAACATGAACGTGAACAGCCTGCTGAAGATGAAATTGTCGGGTAGAAACCGGTTACGGTGCTACTTGTATAAATAAACTGCATCACTAACTTTGGATCGTAGCTGTTTTCTTCTCTGAAAGAAGAAACTTGTACTTTGTACACAGCTACAGTCTCAAAAAATTCTGTTTTCGACAAAATAGCAGGAGGAAAGTTTTTGTTCCAAGTGCCTTTAATACAAAGACACTACCTTTTATTTGTGATGTCGTAGTCTGTGTAACAGTGGCTCCATGGCAGTGACATGTAGAACTACCGACAGAGGGCAACCTTGCCTCACAGATCGAACGATAATGATCTTGCCCGGTATACGCCCATTGATTGTGACTTGTGAAGTCACGCTACACAGTAGGCTCTTGATGGTATAAGTGAAGGCCTGGAGAAGGCTAGCTGTCCCCGCAACTTCTCAAGATAATCGTGACATACCCTAACGAAAGCATGGTCGAAGTTCACAGACTCTAAGGCTCCTCGTGCGCAACACGCCTCCGCCCGTGCAATGACATTGCGGTAATCACTGAGCTCCACTTGTATGTTGCAGTCACCGACGAGGTATGTCGCTCTGTAGAGACGACGTGAAGGACTCTCCGAATGCAGGCAGCCAGAATTCTCGTAAATATCTTGAAATCGCTGTTGAGGAGCGTAAGAGGTCGCTAATAGTTAACTCCCCTTCCAGCAGACGGCTTGGATGCCGTAGATGCCACTGAAAAGCGTTTTGTGAATCGATGATTCTTAGAAAGTTTTCTATTTCCATTCTTCGTTAATGTCCTGTTGGTATGTAGGCCATTAGAGCTAAAGTACAAACTCGGATTGAACAAGGATAGTATAAAGGCGTCGACCTCAAGTCTTGATGAATTTAATATCATAAATTTGATTGAAGACAGGGAAAACATATGTCAGGACAGTGATACGAACGCTGCTCCTGCCACTTACCAGTGTTGACGAAACGTGAAAAACCGACTGATGTGGCGCAGTGGAGGAACACCGTGGAATAGCATTGTCTAAGGTGATCCGGACCCACTTTGACCTTTATCGGTCGGGCTACCCACAGGCAGGGGTAGGTGCAGGTGCTTATCTACAAGCAGGAGCAGTGACGTTATAAGGATGTAAAACAGCTAAAAAAATCTAGATGGTTCGGGCGAAAAATTTAAAAATGCAAGATGGTGCTGGTGGGAAATTTAAAAAAAAAAAAGCCAGAGAATAGGAAATTATAAGAAATTAAAACATTCGTTATGACAGACTTAGCCCAGTTGTGCTTTACACCCCTTCCCGCCCCTCAAATCTAGCAATAACAGTGTAGTACTGAAATGCTGCAGCGCAATTGGAATGTAATTCGTATCCCCTCTCCTCCTCCTCCTCTCCCTCTCCCTTCCCCCTATTCTCACCTCCCCTCCCCAGCTAATCACAGTGCAGCATCGTTTCTGGAACTCATGGGGGGAGGGGGATGCAGCATGTGAGATTTCTTCAGACTACATACGATTGTTGTAGAAACTGAGAACACCTTCCCTGGTGAACTTGGCTTCAGTTGTGAAAAGGGTCTGCTAAGAGAAGGCGGGCTCGTCCGCACAGTGGTGCAAGAATTGCCTGCGGAAGTGGGCTCTCGTGGCGCATAATCCTATGGCTGCACTGCCCGTATGTACTGGGGTGGTACAGGTGTAGCTGCTGCTCATGCAGAACACGTCAAGCAGTTTGGTGTTCCATATTCAGTCTACCTGCTACGTTTCTGGCACACACTATCGCGTCCTCTTCAACTTCAAGAGCACAGCCTCTTCAGAGTCGGGTGTGCCGCGCCAGCGTTCGAAATGGTTCAAATGGCTCTGAGCACTATGGGACTTAACTTCTGAGGTCATCAGTCCCTTAGAACTTGTAACTACTTAAACCTAACTAACCTAAGGACATCACACACATCCATGCCCGAGGCAGGATTCGAACCTGCGATCGTAGCGGTAGGGCGGTTCCAGACTGAAGCCCCTAGAACCGCTCGGCCACCCCGGCCTACAGCGCCACCGTGGCACACCACAGTCGGCCCTGCTGGTGGTGAGTGTACCCGTCTAGGAGAGCTCTGGTACACCGTGTAGCAAAGAGGTAGTGCGGAGGTGTGTGGCGGTTTGGCAAACGCTCTGCATACTATTGACGACCAGCCCTCCTATTCCAACGAGCTTCGCCATACAATAAGGTTGGGGCGGCGTATTCCGCAAATGTATAGTTCACCACGGTCAACAGTAGCACACTAAAAATGAAATTTATTTACAGCTAGCATTCTGTAATGTAGTTAAAGATTACCACTACACAATAGTACAGTATGAAGCCCATAATCATGACAGCAGGTATAAAGCCCTCTATGCAGATTATGTGAGCTTTGTACAACGTTGTTTGTTGTATTGGGGGATATTTCCCAACAGTTTTCACGTGAGTGTGTGTGTGTGTGTGTGTGTGTGTGTGTGTGTGTGTGTGTGTGTGTGTGTGTGTGAAAGGGCTGAATAGCACCAACCTACATGATGCAGGAGAAGAAGCTAGGGAATACTGTAGCACTGGCCAATATCTTTGGACATGACACCATTTCAAGTGAAGGTTACGATTTTCGTTTTCCCTTTTTTTTAATGGAAGTAATATAGTATCAGCAAATGTCAATGCACCATTTTAGGCAATTCAGACATATTAATAGCCACATTTCGACCGACTGCTGGAGATAGGAGGTGACAGGCGGAAGGGGAGGGGAGGGTGATGGAGGAGGCTGAGGGGAGGCATTACAAAACACAACTGGGCTGTATGGGTTTTTAAATTTATTTTCTTTACTTATTGAAATTACATTCTAATGGAGGTAGCTCATTTAATTACTATGCCATGAAAGGCTGGAGACGAGAGCAGGGAGCGGGTATAAACCACAACTGGACTACTTCCACCATATTGGAGTTTTAGTTTTTTTTTTTAATTTCCCATCATGTTGCATTTTTAAACATTCCATCAGCGACATCTTAGATTTTGTAATTATTTGCCATCTCGATAACGTTGTTTCTGGACTCTATCTACAGAGGATAGCTGTTCAGACTGCTGTCCGGCCACATGGATTTAGTTTTCGTGTTTTCCATTAATCGCTTAACACGAGACTTCCTAATCCTTCCTGTTGCCTCTTCACAGCCATCCAACACGGTGTAAGAACAGTGGTCTTAAAAACATAGTAACCGACAGGAATCGGATAGAAGTGTCACGAACTGTTATTAACAATTAGTTTCAAGCCCCATGAGAATCACTGTTGTCAGTGAATGCTGGTCCACCTCAACCACTATGCCAGCCGAGGTGGCCGAGCGGCTCTAGGCGCTACAGTCTGGAACCGCGCGACTGCTACGGTCGCAGGTTCGAATCCTGCCTCGGGCATGGATACGTGTGATGTCCTTAGGTTAGTTAGGTTTACGTAGTTCTACGTTCTAGGGGACTGATGACCTCAGATGTTAAGTCCCATAGTGCTCAGAGTCATTTGAGTCACCAACCACTCTCCGAGAGAACACTGCGAAAGGAACTGCATGCAATGGGCCGTAAAAATCGAGTATCTTGCAAAAGACCATTACTCAAAGTGCCACATGATGAGCATGTCTTCAATTAACCAAACAATTCAGAAACCAAGCAGTAACTTGTTGAAGCTGTAGTGTGGTCCAACAAGTTGCAGTTTTGTCTCTTTTCAAATGATGCAAAGCTTCGAGTGCACTAAAGAAACAGTGTGGCGATTTATCCACTGTGGGTGAAAGGCATAATTCGGATCAGAAATGGTTCTGTGATGTTATTCGCGGTACAAGTTGCACTCTCTCATTCAGATTACCGTGAACATGAACTAGTACGTTTAATTCAACACTACCTGAGTACCTGTAGTTGTTTGGGTATGTTGAAACGGAACTTGTTGTCCAGTTCAATCATTTTCACACTAAATTCCGGTACACGAGACTTGTAGTGAGAGTGTTTTTACTTGGCGGAAATAAATCTGTGGAAAACAAGCAGGAGAGAATGGACCAAGTGGTGTTCATCTATTTCTTTTATTTCATGTGTGCCACGTTTCCCTGCATCCTTTCCCTTGTGCGACCTGAACTGTATGAATGAGAAATTATGTGAAGCAGCAGAAAGTTTTGCTCACAGGTCGTAGCATTGCTCGAGTAGAGTGGTTCTGTGGTGAGATAGTACCACACCCTAAACGTGAACAAGTTCCGCAAATAACGTGTGCAAGTCAGGTCAGAGAGGTCACGAAGGCACGAAAATTGGCTCTGTTAGGTTGGTGAACCATTTACGCCACCACCTCTTGAACGAAGAACGGTTAGGCGAGATGTCCGGTGAAGCACTTATTCCTGGGTCGCAGCGCTGTACAGACATGGAGGACCGAGCTCTAGATTTTGGTAATGTTAACAAATGTATTAGAATGGTTCAAATCTGCTCGTTAATAAGGTCCAGATGTTGGAATCAGGTGTTAGATAACAACCAAATCCCCATAAGGGAGTTTATTGTCATAATTTAGTCAAATTTCAGTAAGAACTTTTGCGTTTGTGATTTGGTCAGATACGCACCTCAAGCTCATGGTCGTATTAACGCTCTGTGCTTAACAAAGTTCACTCACTTAATGTATTTTAATGTTGTCTTTCTTTTACAGTAATATTTTGGGGGATTTTTCCATATGTTTTCTTTGTGTACTTACTTTCCCGCTACATTGGTAAAGTGCAATTTCGGTCTGAGAATAAGAATGTATAGTAGACGAGTGAATAACGACACGGTAGAGGGTGAGTGTAAGGTACGGAAGGAATAATCTTGTGTGTCCGTATTTTTTGCATTTCTGTTGGCTACCGCAACTTGGCCAAGTGTGTGGAATAATATTAATGTGATAACTAGCTAACTAGTTAATGTTTCTCTCCCCTTCACCCCGCTCCATAACTATTTGATTTGCTTGCAATGCAAAACATACGGGTTGAACTCTTGTATCTAGGAAAGTTCAGATTTTAATGCCCGTTGATGGGATAATGACTTGCCAAATTTTCCAGCCATATGATAGTAAATATTCTCCCCCCCCCCCCAGCCCAGTAACATGGTGTTGTATCTGAACGCAAGATTAAACCAAATTGGCAATCATAGTCAAGTGCACCACTTGCTACCCGCTCTTCAGCCTATGTTTTAACGAAAATTGAAATATTTAGGCAAATGCTCTTTCGCCCTGACCGAGTTCGCTTGTAGTGTCTTTGCTGCGTGACCTATAGCAATTAAATGTAATAAGCATGGGTTTAGATATAACTGTGTGCCCGCATAAAATTCCATTGAAGCCAGGTCTGCGCTCCCGACTCCCTTTCCATAATTACGTGATGGAAGTGAATCATGTTAACTAGAGAGACAAGTTGTGATGATCTATATTCCAACATATACACGGCTAGCTGTTGAAATGTCATCGGTATTGAATAAACATCAATTAATCTATACCGTCGACTGATTATTTCCTCCCTTCATCTTAAAGAATAGGTGAAAGTTAGTCACTATCACAGTCGATTGCTGGGTCGACAAATGAAAGTAAATAAAAGCTCTATGCTGGCTGTTAAGCCCTGTGTATGTGTCTTCTGCAGTGGTTCTAAAAAATACTGCGTTATCCATTGCGCTGAAATTTTTACCGGTTGGTTAACCCCTCTCAGTAGAAATTATGAATACCCCAGCAGTAACTCGCAGGGTCCTGATATTTCGTGGACCACACGAAGCTAGTTGTTTTTGCTGATGATATATGTATAACAATTACACCTAACAAGTACAAGAATGAGCTGAGGAAATTTCAAATAATGTCTTTCAGAAAATTAGTTAGTGGTTCTCTACCAATCGACTCTCACTACGTTTTGAAAAAACACAGTTTATACAATTCTGTACAGTAAATGTGCCTAACACCATTCATAACTATAGACTATGAACAGAAGTCTGCTGCTAAGGCAGAATACCCAAAATGTCTGAGTGTGTGCACTGATGAGAAATTGAATTTGAAGAAACACATCAAAGATCTGCTGAAACAGTTAGGTTCAGCTACTTATGGTATTAGGGTTATTGCAAATTTTGGTTATAAACATATCAGTAAATTAGCCTACTATGCCTATTTTCATTCACTGCTTTCATATGGCATTATATTTTGGGGCAATTCGTCATTAAGAGAGAAAATATTCATTGCACAAAAGCGTGTAATCCGAACAATAGTTGGAGCCCACCCAAGATCACCTTACATACATTTATTTAAAGGACTCAGGATACTCACAGTACCTTCGCAATACATATATTCACTTATGAAATTTGTGATTAATAACCAATCCCAATTCTAAAATAACAGCAAAGTACATAGCTACAACACTAGGAGAAAGGATGATCTTCACTATCCTGGATTAAATTTCACTTTGGTACAGAAAAGGGTGAATTATGATGCCACAAAAATCTTGATTTACCAAATAGCACTAAAAAGACAGTCAACCAACATTTAAAAACAAGTTAAAAGAATTTCTGAATGACAGCTCCTTCGACTCAAACAGACGAATTTTTAAATATGAAGTAGTAACTGTAAAAAAAAATATATATATATATTTTGTGTAAGGAAAACTTATGTTAAAGTGACACGTTCCACATCACTACAGAATGTATTCATGATCTATGTAACAAGGATTAATGTAGGTATGTACTCTCCTGGAAATGGAAAAAAGAACACATTGACACCGGTGTGTCAGACCCACCATACTTGCTCCGGACACTGCGAGATGGCTGTACAAGCAATGATCACACGCACGGCACATCGGACACACCAGGAACCGCGGTGTTGGCCGTCGAATGGCGCTAGCTGCGCAGCATTTGTGCACCGCCGCCGTCAGTGTCAGCCAGTTTGCCGTGGCATACGGAGCTCCATCGCAGTCTTTAACACTGGTAGCATGCCGCGACAGCGTGGACGTGAACCGTATGTGCAGTTGACGGACTTTGAGCGAGGGCGTATAGTGGGCATGCGGGAGGCCGGGTGGACGTACCGCCGAATTGCTCAAGACGTGGGGCGTGAGGTCTCCACAGTACATCGATGTTGTCGCCAGTGGTCGGCGGAAGGTGCACGTGCCCGTCGACCTGGGACCGGACCGCAGCGACGCACGGATGCACGCCAAGACCGTAGGATCCTACGCAGTGCTGTAGGGGACCGCACCGCCACTTCCCAGCAAATTAGGGACACTGTTGCTCCTGGGGTATGGGCGAGGACCATTCGCAACCGTCTCCATGAAGCTGGGCTACGGTCCCGCACACCGTTAGGCCGTCTTCCGCTCACACCCCAACATCGTGCAGCCCGCCTCCAGTGGTGTCGCGACAGGCATGGATGGAGGGACGAATGGAGACGTGTCGTCTTCAGCGATGAGAGTCGCTTCTGCCGTGGTGCAAATGATGGCCGTATGCCTGTTTGGCGCCGTGCAGGTGAGCGCCACAATCAGGACTGCACACGACCGAGGCACACAGGGCCAACACCCGGCATCATGGTGTGGGGAGCGATCTCCTACACTGGCCGTACACCTCTGGTGATCGTCGAGGGGACACTGAATAGTGCACGGTACATCCAAACCGTCATCGAACTCATCGTTCTACCATTCCTAGACGGGCAAGGGAACTTGCTGTTCCAAGAGGACAATGCACGTCCGCATGTATCCCGTGCCACCCAACGTGCTCTAGAAGGTGTAAGTCAACTACCCTGGCCAGCAAGATCTCCGGATCTGTCCCCCATTGAGCATGTTTGGGACTGGATGAAGCGTCGTTTCACGCGGTCTGCACGTCCAGCACGAACGCTGGTCCAACTGAGGCGCCAGGTGGAAATGGCATGGCAAGCCGTTCCACAGGACTACATCCAGCATCTCTACGATCGTCTCCATGGGAGAATAGCAGCCTGCATTGCTGCGAAAGGTGGATATACACTGTACTAGTGCCGACATTGTGCATGCTCTGTTGCCTGTGTCTATGTGCCTGTGGTTCTGTCAGTGTGATCATGTGATGTATCTGACCCCAGGAATGTGTCAATAAAGTTTCCCCTTCCTGGGACAATGAATTCACGGTGTTCTTATTTCAATTTCCAGGAGTGTATGTTGGTATGTATGTATGTATGGATATGGGACCTGGATAAACTGAAAGAGCCAGAGGTTGTAGAGAGTTTCAGAAAGAGCATTAGTGTACAACAGACAAGAACGATGGAAAGAAATACAATGGAAGAAGAATGGCTAGCTTTGATATGTGAAATAGTGAAGGCAGGAGAGGCTCAAATTTGTAAAAAGACGAGAGCTAGGAGAAATCCTTGGGTATCAGAAGAATTATTGAATTTAACTGATGAAAGGAGAAAATATAAAAGTGCAGTAAATGAAGCAGGAAGAAAGGAATAACTACGTCTCAAAAATGAGATCGTCACAAACTGCAAAATGGCTAAGCAAGAAAGGCTAGAGGACAAATGTAAGGATGTAGAGGCATATATCACTAGGGGTAAGATAAATACTGCCTACAGGAAAATTAGAGAGACCCTTGGAAGGAAGAGAACCACTTGTATGACTATCAAGAGCTCAGATGGAAAACCAATCCTAAGCAAAGAAGGGAAAGGAGAAAGATGGGAGTATTATGTAGAGGGTCTGTACAAGAGTGACGATGTACTTGATGGCAATATTACGGAAACGGAAGAGAGTACAGATGAAGGTGGAATGGAAGATATGATATTGGGTAAAGAATTTAACATAGCACTGAACGACTTAAGTTAGAAAAAGGCCCTGGGACTAGACAACATTTCATTAGAACTACTGATAACCTTGGGAGAGCCAGGCATGAGCAAGATGTATGGGACAGGCGAAATACCGCCAGACTTCAAGAAGAATATATAATTACAATCACAAAGAAAGCAGGTGTCGACAGTGTGAAAATTACCGAACCGTCAGTTTAATCAGTAACGTGTGCAAAATACTAACGGGAATTCTTTACAGACGAATAGAAAAACTGGTAGAAGCCGACTTGGGGGAAGATCAGTTAGGATTTCGCAGAAATGTTGGAACACGCGAGGCAGTACTGACCTTACGACTTACCTTAGAAGATGGATTAAGGAAAGTCAAACCTACGGTTCTAGCATTTGTAGACTTGAAGAAAGCTTTTGATAATGTTGGCTGGAATATTCTCTTTCAAATTCTGAAAGTTGCAGAAGTAAAATACAGGGAGCGAAAGGCTCTTTACAATTTGTACAGAAACCACATGGGCAGTTATAAGAGTCGAGGGACATGAAAGGAAAGCAGTGGTTGAAAAGGGATTAACACAGGGTTGTAGCCTAACCATGACGTTATACAATCTGTATATTGAGTAAGCAGTAAAGGAAACAAAACAAAATTGAGTAGGAATTAAAATCCGCGGAGAAGAAATAAAAACCTTGAGGTTTGCCGATGACATTGTAATTCTGTCAGAGACAGCATAGGGCCTGGAAGAGCAGCTGAACGGAATGGATAGTGTTTTGAAAGGAGGATATAAAATGAACATCAACAAAAGCAAAACGAAGATACTGGAATATAGTCGAATAAAATAAGGTGACACTGAGGGAATTAGATTAGGAAATGAGACACTTAAAATAGTAGATGAGTCTTGCTATTTGAGGAGCAACATAACTGACGATGGTGAATTAGAGAGGATATAAAATGTAGACTGTTTATGACAAGGGAAACTTTTCTAAAGAAGAAAAACTTGTTAACAACGAGTGGAGGTTTAAGTTTCAGGAACTTTACGGCTACCATGACGACAGCGTCCCAACCACACAGGCTACGGGGCGCTTGATATTTACTGTCGCCCATGGCAACGGCGTCCCTACCACAAAAGATAGGGGGCTCTACTCTATCCACAAATTATGTGAAAAATGAATGGGACAATAGTTATCTGAGTTTTAAATAACTGTAAATTTCTCTAGATTTAATTACTTATATTTATTATTTATTATGTTTTATATTACAACTGGATCAAACTTAAATATTACGATTTCTTGCTTAAGCATGTAACTATCGTTGGTCACCGTGGAAAGCGTTACTGTCTGCCCAGGTGTAGTTGGCCGCTATTTAAGCTCATGCAGAGAACCAACCATGCATAGTTATCAACCGTGCACTGACATGTTGAGGACTCCAGCGAGCGACCAAATGGGTATAAAAATCTGTTTACTTATGTAACTTTGACTAATTGCTTGTAGATTACGTACATGATTACTTACTAATATTATAACTTTACAGTGTAGATTGCCCTGAAGATGACCCCATCGCAGGTTGAAACCGCTTGGCGGCAAAATAAATAATGAGATTGTGATTATCACTTTGAATAATTGAACGAGGGAAAGAACTCCGAAGATTCCAAAAAACAGGGGCCCAGCTCATAACTTACGCAAAGGTGGCAAACGTCTAGCGCATCCGTATACGTCCTAGACGAAACGCATAATTCATATCTTAAAACTCTGTGGTAGCGGTACACCAGTGTAACCAAACCGTGCGCCGAAAAGGCGCTTTGTGCAGAGAAGATGAACACTGAAAGCACTTCAAGTTAATAATGAACCGGATACTACCATACATTCAAGACAAAAATAAAGGTGGCAGTTGAAGTCATTCGTTATATAGCATTACATCACCTGTAACGAAGTCACTAAGTGATTTTCAACCAGAAAACCTTCAGAATACGTCTCTCTTAGACGAGAAAGATAATTTAGAAGCTAATTACGGACTTCAGGTTGGGTTTGTCTACCGCCTTTCACACGGAACAGATGACTAGATGACAGGTAACACACATTGCATACAAACGCCGCAGAGTGCCTAAGCCTCTTCACCTCTCAGAAGCATATCCGGTCTTAAACCACATCCAGCGCCACCGAAGGGTCTCAAGTAAAATTTTTTCCCCTGATGTGATTTTTCACCCCTAGTTGTTTCTCACAAAGACTTTGAAACACGCTTTATAGACCGACAGCCTCTGTGCAATGTATGGTGGATAGTACTTCATACCAACATGAAATAAATGTTTGTCCTATTCCATCAACGCATTGAGCGATGGAAACAAGTCTGTCTGTATGTGCTCAAATATCTTTTGTCTTCTTTCTGATAGTACCTGCCCTGTTTGAGATATACAATATGTCAGTGGCAACTGAACATTCACAAAGTGTTCCTTGAAATTGGTTTCCTCAATTTATCCAACAGGACTTCGTGATAACTACTGTATATCTCGTTTCTTCCAAGGATTCCCATTGAAGTTTGCCAACCGTCAAGGTTATTGTTTCCTATGTGGTGTATCGCCTTTTTATAGCATGTGGCAAATGAAAGTGGCCCAGACGAGCGGACAAGACTGGACCAGCATGTTTGCATATAACCACACCCCAACCGGATGGAGCAACTGCCTATACAGCACCAAGGTCAAATTATCTGTCAGTGTGTGATTGGTATTTGTGGTGAGCGCTCAAGTCTACGGTGTATCGCGACAATCCCCACAGTCTTCAAGAACTGCACCAGATCATTTCGGATGAGACTGCAGCAATCCCAGCAGTGCGGCTTCTATCTGCCTTCAGTAGCTTGGTGACCAGGACCCAAAAGTGCTAAGAGATGAATGGTAGTCATTCTCAACATCTGCTATAATCGCGTTAGTACTGTACTTCTTTTCCTCTGCTATGTTTCTCTGTACTCTAGAATTCTGTTCTCGGGGCCACTTTCATTTGCCCCACCCTGTATAACACCAGCAGCACGCCTGTGAATTTACTCGCTCCTTGCTGTCATGCATACTGGATAACGGATCCAAATGCTGGAACGCTGCTGTAGGACTGACCGGCTTGTTTGAGATTTTCCTTACAGATGAACCACTCTTTCCAGTGCCTCGTCGAACAAATCTCAGTCTTCCCTCCGACTTCCCTACTACTGGTTATACATCCCTATTTCATTTAATATCATAAATACATCTTCCAGGTGACATGCTCCGAATGATCGCCACTAATCTTCCAACCGAATATTCTCATTTTTGTGGGTATTGTATTGCATTTGTTCACAAACTGCCATTCATTGCATCAATGGAATACCTTATTGAAGTTTTTATGCACTTTCTAGAGACTGTCCTTCAAAGATACTTTATGTAGATAACAGTATCGTATGAAAAAATGTAATAGCGCTAACTGACTACTAGTGGTAGGCGTTAAGGCACGTCTGTGCGGTGGTACACGACTTGCAGTAAAACCTGTTTGAATCCTGGTAGAGGATGAAATTTTTACTGCCAGTGTTCAGCTGGCAAGGACAGGAGAAGTGGTGGCGTTAAGTTCCTGATCATCAGTCTCTGCGCCAGTCTTCTGGTTTAAATTCCAATCTTATCCGCTGTGTGTCATGAAATGAGTGTCTGTGACACTTTGATGGTGATGGGGACGTCAAGCTCGGAAGTCGTCTTGCGGCCGGAAGACCTATCGGCAGAAATCCTCACATCCTGGACCCAAGGATCCCGGACGTTACCTCTTCAGATTTCTGTCTATGTGGATGGTCTAGAAAGAAAAAAATAAACAAAAGAGATGAACTGATCGTTCGTAATACACCATGATGAATTAGACCGCATCAGTTGTGTGATGAACCTGTATACATGAGCCATCTTGTTTCGCAGCGTTAGAGCCACATCTTTGGGGATATAAATTTATTTTATAATTTATTGCAAACGATAACCAATAGATGACGCAACATTCTTTGTCCAATTGTGATAATACGTAACCGTCAAGAGGTCGGTAGCCGAATTTAAAAACGAACAGAATGCAGAGAAATTGGATTACCGACCTATTAACGGTTACGTATTATCACAATTGGACAAAGAATGTTGAGTCATCTAGTGGTCATCGTTTGGAATAAATTATGAAACAAATATGCATCCATGAACGCCGCAAAACTTGTTGCATCATAAATGAGGATTTATCATACGATGAAGCGGTCTAATTCATCATGGAACAATTCTACAGTTGTGGATGCCCACAATATAGAATTTGCTACTCTCTTATTATCCATAGTGCTGTCCTCATAAGAGAACGCCAAGACGATATCAGAAGAGCAACACGTGATTACGTCGAGACTGTTCCACAGTGCACTGAACTCTTGGAATTTATGAAAACCATGTTTAAATTTAACCATATGCTTTTTCTGCCACCTTCTACAAGTAATTTTTTTGAATTACCTTCTAACAGTTGTAACACTGTGAACAACCAACCCTACACCGGTAACTTTCACACAAGGGGAGCAAACCTCTTTGCCTACCTGAAAACTACAAGGGTTGGCCATTCTGTACGATTACCGCTGTTTAGCAAAATGAAACACACCCACATTCACTGACTCACACATGCCAGAGAGTTCATTATCATTGGAAAGCAAATAAAATGACAATGAAAGGGGACTACAGGACCCTTTCACTGGACTTAAGTGAAATGGCATGTTTTGTTCGAATGTTTATACCACCACCTCCTAAAACATTTGCATGTTCTATTACTGACGGAAACGCGGAAATGCAGTCGCTTAGGTCGAGAGTAAGACTGAACTGGCGTCAGACTGCAGCCAGATGATTTTCAATGTTTTTATTGCACCGTGGTCGATTTCTAGGCGACTAGCCTTGTCTACAGATGAACCTGACACATAAACATAAAATCGACTTGAGGTACGTTTTTCGTAGTGTCATGCATTGGTCATCAATCGTCGAGTAATAATGTACATTGTTTAACCAGCGCAGACATCAATAGTCACAAAGTGGCACACTTAGTGACTGGATTTGCATAAATGTAGAAAGACGGAATCTACATGTTCATCAACATTTACCATTGCAAGATACTGTTAGTCACTAAAGCAATCTATGTTTCACAAATACTGACATAGTCTTCTTAAGAGAAGAGACTTAACATTTGATGTCATCAGTCCCTAGAACTGAGAGCTACTTAAACCTAACTAACCTTAGGACATCACACATATCCATGCCCGAGGCAGGATTCGAACCTGTGACTGTAGCGGTCGCGCCGTTCCAGACTGAAGCACCTAGAATCAATCGGCCACCGTGGCCGGCCTAGGAGAAGCATTTCTTCATCCTGGAATACTGGAACGACGCTATGACCGAGATCAGAATATATACTACTGGCCATTGAAATTGCTACACTAAGAAGAAATGCAGATGATAAACGGGTATTCGTTGGACAAATGTATTATACTAGAACTGACAAGTGATTACATTTTCACGCAATTAGGGTGCATAGATCCTGAGAAATCAGTACCCAGAACAACCACCTCCGGCCGTAATAACGACCTTGATACGCTTGGGAATTGAGTCAAACAGAGCTTGGATGGCGTCTACAGGTACAGCTGTCCGTGCAGCTTCAACACGATACCACAGTTAATTAAGAGCAGTGACTGGCGTATTGTGACGGGCCAGTTGCTCGGCCTCCATTGACCAGACGTTTTCAATTGGTGAGAGATCTGGAGAATGTGCTGGCCAGGGCAGCAGTTGAACATTTTCTATATCCAGAAATGCCCGTACAGGAGCTGCAACAAGCGGTCGTGCATTATCCTCCTGAAATGTAAGGTTTCGCAGGGATCGAATGAAGGGTAGAGCCACGGGTCGTAACACATCTAAAATGTAATGTCCACTGTACAAAGTGCCGTCAGTGCGAACAAGAGGTGACCGAGACGTGTAACCAATGGCAACCCATACCATCACGCCGGGTGATACGCCAGTATGGCGATGACGAATACACGCTTCCAATGTGCGTTCACCGCGATGTCGCCAAACACGGATGCGACCATCATGATGCTGCAAACAGAACCTGGATTCATCCGAAAAAATGACGTTTTGCCATTCGTGCACCCAGGTACGTCGTTGAGTGCACCATCGCAGGCGCACCTGTCTGTGATGCAGCGTCAAGGGTAACCGCAGCCATGGTCTTCGAGCTGATAGTCCATGCTGCTGCAAACGTCGTCGAACTGTTCGTGCAGATGGTTGTTGTCTTGCAAACGTCCAAATCTGTTGACTCATGGATCGAGACGTGGCTGCATAATCCGTTACAGCCATGCGGACAAGGTGCCTGTCATCTCGACTGCTAGTGATAAGAGGCCGTTGGGATTCAGCACGGAGTTCCGTACTACCCTCCTGAACCCACAGATTCCATATTCTGCTAACAGTCATTGGATCTCGACCAACGTGAGCAGCAATGTAGCGATAAGATAAACCGCAATCGCGATTAGGCTACAATCCGACCTTTATCAATGTTGGAAACGTGATGGTACGCATTTCTCCTCCTTACACAAGGCATCACACCAACGTTTCACCAGGCAACGCCGGTCTTCTGCTGTTTGTGTATGAGAAATCAGCTGGAAGCTTTCCTCATGTCAACACGTTGTAAGTGTCGCCACCGGCGCCAACCTTGTTCGAATGCTCTGAAATGCTAATCAAATGGTTCAAATGGCTCTGAGCACTATGGGACTCAACTTCTGAGGTCCTTAGTCCCCTAGAACTTAGAACTAGTTAAATCTAACTAACCTAAGGACATCACACACATCCATGCCCGAGGCAGGATTCGAACCTGCGACCGTAGAGGTCTCGCGGTTCCAGACTGCAGCGCCTAGAACAGCTCGGCCAAAAAGCTAAACATTTTCATATCACAGCCTCTTCTTCCGGACGGTTAAATTTCGCGTCTGTAGCACGTCATCTTCGTGGTGTAGCAACTTTAATGGCCAGTAATGTACTCTAGTACTCTACGACAGCTGCACATTCGTGTTATTCGTGGTATTGCTCTGTTTCTAGTTTTCGTCGGAATATCTAAATAATTGGCGGAAGTGACAACAATAGGACTAGTCACGCTGGTGTGTGGGTACGTGATGTGGTGTGAATGAGACTCGCGATGAACAGTCTGACTTCCGAAAAAACATCATCCACACAATTACGAAGATTGTAAAAGCAGACAAGTCAATAATCATCGCACTCTCAGCTTAACAGCTCATGCATCCAAGATGCTGACAAGAAAATATACAAAATAACGGAAAATAAAATTGAAGATCGGTTAAACGACGATGAGTATCGCTTTACAAAAGGTAAACGCTTCATAGAGGCAGTTATGACGTTGCGATTGGTAATGAAAACAAGGTTGCACGAAAATCAAAACACGTTCGTAGGCTTTGTTGACCTAGAAAAGCGTTCAACAACGTAAAATGGTGCAAGACGTTCGAGATTCCGAGAAAAATAAGTGTAAGCAATAGAGAAAGACTGGTAAAACATATGCTAGAGCCAAAAGGGGATAATAGGATTGGAAGACCAAGAACGAATTGCTCTGATTAAAAAGGGTGTAAGACAGGAATGTAGCTTTCGCTCCTACTGTTCTATCTATACATCGAAGAAATAAGGCCGGAAATAAAAGAAAGGCACAAGAATGGGATTGAAATTCAAGGTATAAGGACATCAATGATAAAATTTGCTAATAACATTACTATCCTCAGTGAAAGTGCAGAAAAATAACAGCATCTGTTGCATGGAATGAAGTCTAATAAGTACAGAATACAAACAGAGAGTAAACCGGAAAAGACAAAAATAATGAGACGTAGCGGAAATAAGAACAGCGCGACTCTTAACATAAAAAAAGGAAATCGCCTAGTAGTCGAAGATAAGGAAATCTGCTACCTTGTAAGCAAAGTTACCCATAACGGACAGAGCAAAGTGGACATAAATAAGCAGACTAGAACATGCAAAGAGAGCATTCCTGGCCAAGAGAAGTCTGTCTACTGGTATCAAACATTGGCCATAACCTGAGGAGGAAAGTTTTGAGAGTGTACGTTTGGAGTACAGAATTATGTGGTAGTGAATCATGGACAATGGAAAAACTAACAGAAGAGAATCGAAGCATTTGAGATGTCGTGCTAAAGAAGAATATTGAAAAAGGAAAGGAATATGTGGAAAGACTGAAAAGAAAAAGGGACGTCTGTTGTGATAACATGGAATAACTTCCGTGGTACTAGAGGGAGTTGTAGAGGATAAAAACTGTAGTGGCCGGCAGAGACTGGACTATATCTAACAAATAATTCAAAACGTAGGGTGCAAGTACTGCTCTGAGATGAAAAGGACGGAGCAGGATAAGAATTTATGGCAGGTTGTATCAAACCATTCAGAGGGCAGACCACTCAAAAAAAAAAAAAAAAAAATCCTGTCTAATTCTTAACTTTTGAAACTAGATTTTTCAACTTCTAATGGACCTTCACCAACTTTGACTAACTTTCTGTTGGTGGTAAACCATCCAAAACAATTATACGACTACTTTAAAAATGCCTACAAAGGGAAACTATTCCACGGACAAAGTTAACGGTCGAGTAACGCCGTAAAGTTATTTCCACGCAACAGAAATAAAAGTTCACCGATATCAACGCAATCTGTGGGTGAGGGCGAGAACTTTTCTTCTCGCCTTCGTAGGCTTCACTGTGGACGACAGCAATCGCGTTAATAACAGTTATTAACCGCAAATCTTCGCCCGTCTGCAAAAGCCGACACACAGCGCAGCTGGCGACGATTAACAGAAATTGCCGTTCTCTGGACGCAGATCGTGGCGCTCCAAGTTGCCCGCGGGCTGTCTTTCATGGTATTTGGCTTTTATCCTCGGGAGGGAAACCGCTTTCGCAGAAGCGTTACGGTTCTGCCGGATTATCGACCACGTAAAAAGAGCCGGAAAAGACTCGGGGCAAAAGGAGAAGTGCAAGTGGTTATGGAAATTAACGGCTTGAAACCTAGACGGCGCGACCGAAGTATTACGGGTAGTTCCCCATCAACGCGATAGGGAGGTAAAAAATGCCATCCTCTTAGCCAAAACAGGAACGAAAATTGCGCCTAAATCAAAATAATCGCATTAAAGTTCGTGAGAGGGAATTAGCTCTTACGTTATCGTGTATCGATGGACGCCAAGCTGTACCGATTTATTCCTACGGTCGACATTGTGTAGCGCGCCCGTTAACTCGGGGAAATCGTGATGTAAGGTTCAAGTAACAAGTGCTATTAATTTGCTTCCGATAATGTGCACCAACAGAAAAAAGCTGCGTACGACGGATGAAGGAGAAAGTTGGGGCCTCTAAACAAATATGTTAAGTTTTTGGTTGCAGCACACACTCACTTCGCTGAACAAGTGCGTTACACAAGTAACTACGGTGATGCAACAAATAAAGATTTGTTCTGTACGACAAATGTCGTTAAATTTGGACGAAAGCAGTACACATTGATTTGCTGAAGAAGGATGTGGTACAACGTCAACAGAAATAGTGTCACATGCTGAGGGAGAATTGACGTCTTCAACAAAGGTAATCACACAAGTTGCACAGACAGATATAGCTAAATGGAAGACAATCGCGAAGAAATTGTAGATAACAGAGGAAATATTTCAACCGTTGGTGAATAATACAAAGAACGACAAATTACTTCAAAATGCATTTATTTTAGAGCCATAATTAGCTTCGGGCGTTCTGCTCATCTTCAGACGACTATCATTTCCAGTTACATAAATGATGTATTCCACGTTCTCGGGTGTCCAATCGGATCCGGCTGGACACCCGAAAACCTTGGATGCAGCACATTCGGCGGGAAAGCCTCAGACCACATACATAAATGTTGTTAACAGCAGCATGTCGTCAACTCTAGCACTGCACAAGAATATTTGAGCATTTAGTGTCACTCCCAGGCTGAAAAAAGCACTATTATGCGTGTATGTATTTCGATATAATGTGGCAAAGTAGTATGCACATGCACTATGTGGTCAAAAGTATCCGGACACTTGGCTGAAAATGACTTAAAAGTTCGTGACGCCCTCCATCGGTAATGCTGGAATTCAGTTTGGTGTCGGCCCACCCTTAGCCTTGACGACAGCTTCCACTCTCGCAGGCATACGTTCAATCAGGGAGTGGAAGGTTTCTTGGAGAATGGCAGCCCATTCTTCACGGAGTGATGCACTGAGGAGAGGTATCGATGTCGGTCGGTTAGTCATGACACGAAGTCGGCGTTCCAAAACATCTCAGAGGTGTTCTTTAGGATACAGGTCAAGATTCTGTGCAGGCCAGTCCATTACAGGGATGTTATTGTCGTGTAACCACTCAGGCATAGGTCGTGCATTATGAACAGGCACACGATCGTGTTGAAAGATGCAATCGCCATCCCCGAATTGCCCTTCAACAGTGGTAAGCAAGAAGATGATTTAAACACCAATATAGGCCTGTGCTGTGATAGTGCCACACAAAACAAGGGGTGCAAGGCCCCTTTATGACAAACACGACCACACCATAATACCACCGCCTCCGAATTTTACTGTTGGCACTACGCACGATTTCAGATGACGTTAACCGGGCATTCGCTTTACCCACACCCTGCCATCGGATCGCCACATAGTGTACCGTGATCCGTCACTCCATACAACGTTTTTCCATTGTTCAGTCTCGCATTCGGAAGGACGACGGTTCAATCCCACGTCCGGCCATACTGATTTAGGTTTTCCGTGCTTTCCCTAAATCTCTTCAGGCAAATGCCGGGATGGTTCCTTTGAAAAGGGCACAGCCGACTTCCTTCCCTAATCCGATGAGACCGATGACCTCGCAGTTTAGTCTCCTACCCCAACACAACCCAACCCAACACACTGTTCAATCGTCCAATATTTACGCTCCTTCACCAAACGAGGCGTTGTTCGGCATTTACCGGCATAACTGTCAGACGACTTGCAGTGGATCTTGATGCAGTTTGGAATTCCTGTGTGATGGTCTGGATAGATGTCTGCCACTTCGACTGTCGGCGGTCTCTGTCAGTCAACAGACGAGGTCGCCTTTACGCTTTTGTACTGTACGTGTCCCTTCACGTTTCCACTTCACTGTCACATCGGGGATGGTGGACCTAGGGATGTTTAGGAGCGTGGAAATATCGCGTACAGACGTATTACACAAGTGACACCCAATCACCTGACCACGTTCGAAGTTCTGAGTTTCGCGGAGCGCGCCATTCCGCTCTCTCACGATGTCTAACGACTACTGAGGCCGCTGATATGGAGTACCCAGCAGTAGGTGGCAGCACAATGCACCTAATATGAAAAAAAGTATATTTTTGGGGGTGTCCGGATACTTTTGATCAAATAGTGTACGCATGTTCCAGTGAACTAACGGTGTCCCTACACGCTTCCAAGGCAATGTATAAGTTGTTGCACTTTAAATAGCATGCACTTTTTAAACAAATCGCTGTGATACCTAAAACAGTTTCAAATTACTCATCGCGTCAGTCTGGAATTCATACATGTGTTTTATACTCGATGTTTTCGTTTACTAAGTAAAGAGAATTCACTAAGCAAAGATATCATTGTTTTCTTAGTGACCAAAGACATAAACCAAGCAATGAAAGTATGTTAAGGATGCAACATGTTAAAAATAGAAGAAGCTTTTACTCTAAGACTGAACTTAAAGATTTTATAATTTGCTGACTTCCTTGTAAACCAATTGGTAGCAGAATTTTAATAAAACAGTATAAAACTGTCAGACGGCATGCTGTAATTCGTCACATATGTGCACACATATGTCTATCTCTTGTACAGAAATTCTGATAATAATTAGCGTTTATAAGTTAATAGAAGGCAACACAAAATTAAAAAGTACTGGATCGGAGGTCATCATCATAATCGCTCAATATTAGAGTTCGCATTTAATTAATTTCATGTTGACATCGCAAACAGACGTTTTCAAATATGAAAGTTAAACTTCTGATTTTTTTCAGACATGTTAAAAACTAAACATATGTGTTATTGGGGTATTTATTAACTATTTAATGCACTGATTTAGGCTTCTGCTTCTTTTCTTCTGTTGTAATTGTCATGAGGCTGTGTGATGCAGATGTCATTCTATTGCAGTGAGGAGTTAACACCGTATTCTTCAAGAAAAGAAAGTCGCATATTGCATATGCGACTTTACAAGAAGCATGATTGCGGAGCGAGAGGCGTTGTTGAGTGCTTCGACAGCTCTTAGCGGCCAGTCGACCAGATAAGGAATGAAAGTACTCGTAGGCAGGTGGATGGAAATGAGATGCTGCGACCTTCCCGAGCGTGCGCACTCGGCTGAAGTGTGGGATGACTCTGTGATAATTAAGGTGGACGAAATGAAAGATGAATATCACATTTTTAACGAAATTGCGTTACAGCATCGGCAAACGTAAGGCAATAAAACTGGGTTCACCAGAAAGGTAGTGGCGATGGAACGAGCTCTTTGCAATTTCAAGCATAATTCTAAGATAAATATGACTTACTTTGTGGTCTTGTCATGGGGGAAGCCTCGTCAAGAGAGGTCCACCGTATGAGCGTCTAGGGAAGTGGTTCAAGTGGTGGTTTCCCGTTGCCTTCCACTGATGATGATGAAATGGTATGAGCGCAACACAACACCCAGTCCCCGAGCGGAGAAAATCTCCTACCCAGCCCCTTGGCGGATACATAAATATTAATAAAGTTACAATTTCTTTAATTATCATAGATTAGAAAATTAATGGTGAGTGAAACACTTGACGTTTCATTGAATGCTAACAACGTCACTAAACACCACAAGAAGCCACTTTTCAAATTGTGTATACATGATGTTAAATACGAATTTATAAAAAGTTGATATGCAAACACACTATATGAAGGAAGCTATTTGCAGTCTAATATGCTTTAATTATGAAGATGATCATAAGAAAAATCGTGTAAAGTCGCCATGAAAATGAGAATGATAATGAATAACATAAATACACTCCTGGAAATGGAAAAAAGAACACATTGACACCGGTGTGTCAGACCCACCATACTTGCTCCGAACACTGCGAGAGGGCTGTACAAGCAATGATCACACGCACGGCACAGCGGACACACCAGGAACCGCGGTGTTGGCCGTCGAATGGCGCTAGCTGCGCAGCATTTGTGCACCGCCGCCGTCTGTGTCAGCCAGTTTGCCGTGGCTTACGGAGCTCCATCGCAGTCTTTAACACTGGTAGCACGCCGCGACAGCGTGGACGTGAACCGTATGTGCAGTTGACGGACTTTGAGCGAGGGCGTATAGTGGGCATGCGGGAGGCCGGGTGGACGTACCGCCGAATTGCTCAACACGTGGGGCGTGAGGTCTCCACAGTACATCGATGTTGTCGCCAGTGGTCGGCGGAAGGTGCACGAGCCCGTCGACCTGGGACCGGACGGCAGCGACGCACGGATGCACGCCAAGACCGTAGGATCCTACGCAGTGCCGTAGGGGACCGCACCGCCACTTTCCAGCAAATTAGGAACACTGTTGCTCCTGGGGTATGGGCGAGGACCATTCGCAACCGTCTCCATGAAGCTGGGCTACGGTCCCGCACACCGTTAGGCCATCTTCCGCTCACGTCCCAACATCGTGCAGCCCGCCTCCAGTGGTGTCGCGACAGGTGTGAATTGAGGGACGAATGGAGACGTGTCGTCTTCAGCGATGAGAGTCGCTTCTGCCTTGGTGTCAATGATGGTCGTATGCGTGTTTGGCGACGTGCAGGTGAGCGCCACAATCAGGGCTGCATACGACCGAGGCACACAGGGCTAACACCCGGCATCATGGTGTGGGGAGCGATCTCCTACACTGCCCGTAAACCTCTGGTGATCGTCGAGGGGACACTGAATAGTGCACGGTACATCCAAACCGTCATCGAACCCATCGTTCTATCATTCCTAGACCGGCAAGGGAACTTGCTGTTCCAACAGGACAATGCACGTCCGCATGTATCCCGTGCCACCCAACGTGCTCTAGAAGGTGTAAGTCAACTACCCTGGCCAGCAAGATCTCCGGATCTGTCCCCCATTGAGCAAGTTTGGGACTGGATGCAGCGTGCACGTCCAGCACGAACGCTGGTCCAACTGAGGCGCCAGGTGGAAATGGCATGGCAAGCCGTTCCACAGGACTACATCCAGCATCTCTACGATCGTCTCCATGGGAGAATAGAAGCCTGCATTGCTGCGAAAGGTGGATATACACTGTACTAGTGCCAACATTGTGCATGCTCTGTTGCCTGTGTCTATGTGCCTGTGGTTCTGTCAGTGTGATCATGTGATGTATCTGACCCCAGGAATGTGTCAATAAAGTTTCCCTTTCCTGGGACAATTAATTCACGGTGTTCTTATTTCAATTTCCAGGAGTGTATATAAAATACATTCCAACTAAAGAGCATAAGGATACACGTTTTAAAAACTGGCCGTATATCTATTTATGATCTTTCGTAATTTCACGTCACATAGTACCGTTGTATAAAGGAATTCTTTGGGAATTTCGTTGATAGTTTGTTTTATATTGTGTTTTTTTTTTTTGTCTTTAATGAAAGGTTGCAAAATGACCACAATAAATGTTACAGCATTAGCGACTCTTGTGATATCATAATGAGTAAAGTCAATAAATTTTGTTATACATTGCCCACAGCGATAGTTGCTTAGAAATTAAACTAATGGATACTCGAAGAAGCTCAGGTGAAATTGCTCTTAGGAAAATGTGAAGAAATCGGAAAACAAATGGTCGTTGGAAGGACGGATTTAGTATACAAAATAGCCAAAATAACTTTCGAATAATTTTTGGAAGCGACGTCAACATTAAGAGAGCACAAAGAAACCCTCAGTTAAACACATAGGGGGTAGACAATAGGTGGAAACTACATCGAGAGCCTCTGAAAGAAGAGAAATTGTTAGCGAACATGATGTAAGATAAAATGTGTGTCAGTTTTGAACGCTTAGTGGATACCATAGTAGATCCAAAGATTAGAGATTTTGAACACTTGGGATGGTTCAAGGCAGAAGGTACAGATAACAGGCACCATTAAGATTATTCAACGTCGTGGAACTGAAGGCATAACACACATTCGAAAGAATGTTTTCCCCTGAACACAAAAGACAACTGAAGCAGATAAATGGAATAACTCTTGTAGAATCTCGAGACAGCTCAACCATCCCAGTTGTTAACCAGAGTACGCTGCCTGACAAAAGTGAAGCTCTCAGACGGGGAGCAGGGAACGAAATGAGAATTCGCGTGTTATTTCATGGAATTCATGGATTTATTTCATGGAATCGAGTCGAAGTTAAAAAGCACTAGGCAGTATGAGCGCACTTCTCAGTATAACGTTGCACTCCGTCTGGCGTAGATGTGTGCACTGATTCCATTGGGAAGGGTGTCATCATGTGTGTGTGTTGTCTGAGAGCTTATGGGCGCCCAACTACGAGGTTATCAGCGCCCTAACAATGATTAGAATAAAGTAATGAGGATAAGAACGAAAACTGTCGTACACGCATGCACACTAAATGACCTATGCATCGTATCCTGAGGCACGACGATCCACAGCTGTCGTAACTGATACTTGATATCGTGGATACTGGCACAGGGACAGAGTGAGTTGATCCGACACATGTTCTATAGCAGATAGATCTGGGGATATTGCTGGTCACGGTAGTACCAAATTATAATACAGACAGTTCATAGAGAAATCTGCCGAGTGTGAACGAGAAATAGCCATTTTGAAAAATTGTAGAGCGATACCGTTGCGTGGTGAGAGAAGAGAAATGAGGAGACAGTATGTCAGTGACGTATGGCTATGGTTTCAGAGTTATCTCGTGTAGTATCTTATTGGAGAATATCACTATTTTTTGTTAGTTGCGGTCTTTTGGAAGAAGGAATTATTTTTGTTATGGACACAAAATGTTTGTGCAAGTTATGTACGTACACTCTTTAAGATCAGGAAGTTTAATACTTCGTCTATAAGCATGAAATAAATTGCGTTCCTTCTTTTTAGTACGCTTTTGCATTTCACATAGGACACAGAAATAATATCTGTCCACTTTTTTACTCAGTACTTTATTTACTGGAAGTAACTAGAGCTTCAGTCTTTAAAAGAACGTGAAAATAATTTAGTCTGTCTACGCAAGAAACCAACCTCGCGATGTTAAGCGTCTGTATCTACGTGCGCATAAAGTATTACTTAGACACCACCAAAACAGATTCAACACTGCAAAATATCCCCCATAAATCAGTAATGTTTTAAGGTTTAATGTCTTTTACTTTTACACCATGATAAACTGAGAATTTAATATTTTGACTTAAGTCTTGAGCCAAGTCGTTATCGATACTGGACTTTTTAGTTACATCTGTTCTATGCCTTTTGTAGAAGAATATTTGTGATAGTCAGATCTCAGACACCTTGTGGAATAATACTATAACTGTCTGCTATTTCACAAATAATTACTGAAAATTAAAATTTCAGCGTAATGGCGGACAAAAAGGAGACTCTGCAGCAACGTGTGCTAAAAATGCTGAAAAGTCTAGAACGTGGCAAATAGGAATCAAATTTCTGCAAATGAAAACATTTAATCACATTTACTTCTAAGTCTCTATTTCAAAACAAATCAAATTTAACAGAATAACAGACCTGAGAACAGCAGTTCGCTATTATTCACGTCGATTACACCAAACCAGTAGCAGGCGAATAAACCGACAAGACAATATCAAGAGAGAGCAAAACTATCAGAATTCCGAGCCATAATCTTATCGCACGATTATATAAAGCAGCCAGCTTTTACATGTTGGGTTCTTCTATATACATCCTTGTCTTAGTCTTTAGCAATCATAAACGAAATATTTACTAACTGCACACAATTACTGTTTTCATCACTGCTTCTAGTGTCAGAATAATGAATAACCATACATAAATAAAATGGGAATTCCACAGGCATATCTGACGCACGGTATACACTTGACTGTCACTGTTTGTTATAATATCACACGATCACAAGCTTTCATAACGATTAAATATCCTTTATTAAAAGTTTACATTTAGTTTCACTGTTTGATTACCCCTACTAAAGGCTGTAAATTGTTAAACCAATCCCTGTAGCTTAGGTTTAATCTCATTAACTATTCTGCTGAGTATTATAAGAGTTTGTGCAGTTTTAAAGTGTCTTTGATTTATGGATAGGAGGTCCAAATACGTAAGCCATTCGAAAACGTTTAGGTCCACCCGTTCGAGAGCGGTGCTCTGAGAAAAATGGCTCACAAAAAACCATGCATGGACCGACCTCTATCTCCTTCATACTCAATGTCCTTCAAATTATTTAACCATTAAACATCGCAGGTGCTTTTCGTGCGCAGTTAAATGTTTATGATTTGAACGAAATGCTTACACCCTTATTTCAATTTAATATTTGCGCAGCATTATTCAATGCAAAATCTCCAATGGTCTTGTTGATGATCTTCCACGGCTGCCACTAGCGACGCCATGGTTGTAGCCTGTATCATACGCCGTGTTTATCTCGGAGTGTGGTTGATGGAACGCCGAGCAGGAACGGTAGATCGAACCCGGTACCCTGTCAGACGACTACCCAATTGTTGCCGCCGACGTGTTGTGGTGTCGTACAAAAGGACAGAAGCTGCCATGGCCGCACATATCCACCTTACCAGTTCATGAAAACCATCAACATTGGATTAGACATTGCGTGCTTTTAAGTTACACGCTACGGAGAGAACGCCTGATAATTAGTTGACGTTATTCTTTCATCAAGACCAGTTCTGAAACTTCTGTTCACTGGCGTTACAAACAGCAAGAATTTCTCATGAATGTTAGCCACTGCGGATTGCGCTACGTTGATATACATCCTTCCGTAAACGCACCTTTCTCGTAAACGATAGTTGTCGCTGCTGCCGTTTTCTCACTGGTACTATGCATCCTGCCAGCATTAGCATTGCGCTTGTACACTGTTTAGAGAGTGTCATCAGCCGTTAACGAACATGCATATTGTTGTCTGCGAAGAAATATCTGCAGTTACACTTATATTCGCTACATTTTTGCCGTACATCACAAACTGTTAATGCAGGTAGTCCTACGTACACGCATATATCACTTCACAGTCTGGTTTTAGGAGCACACAGATTGCGTTGACATCGTAACGACTAACACCAATACCTGCTATCACAATGTTTTACAGTATCTAAATCGTTACAGTTAATGTCTCTGACACGCTTAATGACGGAAGTCCTTGGTAGATGACACACTGTTATATAACTTCATATTTCTTTATCTATTTATCTTAAGGATTTATTCCTCGTTCATAGAGTATGTCATACATCGGTTACAGTTCTGTATGTTATCTGATGTAAACATGTTTTCTTATTTCTTTCCCAATCGCCAAAACTTTGAACACAGGGGTGTTAAGTCCTGACCACAGATACTGGCTTGACTTTTATAATAATGATATTGAAAATTTTTATCATTTTAATCGTTATGTTTTAAGGACGGTAATGCATGTCAGGCAGTTTCCCCGGAGTTGCACATAGATGGTAAAAATTATTCGGGGGCAACGGTGGTGTAGGAGCTGTGCCCCTTCCAACCAGCAAAGGCATGTTATGAATCGGGTCATAAACTATTTCATAAGGCTAAGATAAAATAGGAGATGGCGATCCGGAAAGTCATTGGTAAGGTCCACCATTTACTGAATCAATTGTGGTGTTTGTTTCTAGCCTTGGTGAAGTTCTACGCGCCAATGGCTATAGTTATTAATATATAGTTCAAAGTGTTTTCAGAGTGTCCCTTATTTTGGATTATAAAGTTCTGGCGAACCTACTTGTTTGCGTAAACGCTCCTGACTTCCGTTTGACCTAAATTTGGCCAAGAATGTCTTTTCAGACATTTCTCGCGTTTCGCAAATTTCAGAAATTTGTGTTGCCCACAGTGCGGGTTCTCTCTGAATGTAAGATCGATTGAATGTACTTGTTGTCTCTCACTTCATGTTTTGGCCAACATATTTTTAAAATTACGTAGAAAAATACAGACAGTACAGATTTTTGTTCATCCGCAAATGTTTGAAATAGGGTCCTCTTTCATTAGGCTTTCCCCCACTGCCGATTCTGACTTTTGAGGTAAAGCTCCCATACCCGAAGTGTGTTGCATCGGGTAGTGGCTGCAACTATGCGAATGACAGGTGTTCTGTTGCATCTGTCCACAAGGAAAGTTCCAAGCGTTCTGTTCCATTTGTTCGCACGGATGGTTACATGCGTTTTGTAGTCTCAGTTCGCTCGGGAAAGTGCATGACGAATCTATCAGTGCATGCCGAACGAACGTTCGCATTCCATTATCATTCACAGCACAATTATCTGTGCCTGCACACTCTGGAACATTCCGCTGACAAACTCTTGTAATTTTGTTTCTCAACAATACGTCTACTGACACAGGTGCTGCAGAACTCAGATTTACAATGTGGTTATCTACCTTTTCACGCGTTATGCGTTGGATCGCATTTCTGACTTGGGTTTCAACATGATCAACTATTTCGTTATCTTCAGCCTCCAACCATAGCTTAAAGCTATCATCACGTTTCTTAATTTCTTCCTCGTATTTACGTTCTACACTTTCATTAGCTTCAATAACTAAATTACCTGCTACATTCTCCTTTAGCTTTAATTTGCTCAATTTGCAGTGCTGTTACTTGTGCAGACAAAGTTTGCACAAGTTCTGGCAAATCTTAGTATGCTTCTCTAATTCCTTTAATTCCCTCTGAGGTTTTATTTTCGCGATCGTTCAATAAACGATAACGTTCTTTGTCTCTTTCAGCTTGTAACAATTCGCGTTCTTGGCTTCTCTCTTGTAATTTACATAAGAGCTCATCGAAAAGATCAGCTATGGATGAACCAATAGCCACATTTGGTAATCTCTCAGTGTCCCTGTGATCACTTCCCTTTGTAGGTGTGGTATCGCTAGTGATTTCCGTCGAATTGCTACTGCCAAAAGACGGTGCACTTATTTCACTTATCATTTCGGATTCTGGCCGATTACTGGCATCAGTAAATTATAGCAAACTTTCAGATTCGTGCTCTGTTGGTGGTACCATTTCGATATCATATAAGCCTTGGCTAGCTTGCTACTCTACTTGTTTACTCAGTCTAACCATTTTAGTCAAACTTGTGACAGCAATTCTTCGCAATACATACACAAATCAAAAATACAATAAAACCCTACACAAAAATCACACATATAAATGACTTAGTGCTATTAACTGAAATATGTCACTACCCTTAACATAGTTCTGCTGTGCATCCACAATTAGTTATTTCTCACTATACCAGTACCATAAAAGGAATGTCCATCATGAAATATTTTAAATTCTTGTGTTTATATTAAATATCACTGACTACAAATGACATGAGAGCCACAGTTTGGATTGCTGAAAGCTTAGAATTTCGAGAAAGCTATTTACATATACAGCAAGAATATAATTAATTCATTAGAAAATAAACTACTGCTAGCGGCATATTCTATGATCTGCCAAAGACTTCTGACAGCACAAATCACAAATATGCTTTCAGACAACTTAGCTTATTATGCTGTAACTGGAAATACCTCAAGTGTCTCGTGTCATTTCTCTCTGACAAGAAAGACAGGGTATCAATAGGAAAGAGAATTGTCTTGAGCTATCAGTGAACATCCAGCTGGGAACTAATTACATGTGTTGACGCACAATAATCCATCTTAGGGTTCTTACTCTTTCTTGTTTGTATCAACGACCTTTCACTTGTAAGGTTGCCACATCCCAAGTATGCATAACTCATGAAGACAAGCTGAAGTTTCATGAGTCCAAAAACATCTAATATGAATTATACATGATATGAAGTCAAGAACTGCTTGCAAATGCATGTTCAATGAACTAAATATACTAACTACTGCATCACAATTATTCCTTAATGAAATTTGTTGTTAATAATATATTTCTTGTTCTAAGCCAACAGCTCTGTTCATGAAATCTATAGTTGCAAAATAATAATTTTACAAAGATTTAGTAACTTACTTTGGTGCAAAAGGTGTCCATTATTAAGGAACATATATTTTCAATAACTTGCCTCCAGCAATAAAATGTTTAACTAAACAATAATAAAGTTCTGTTTAATGGGGGCTTAAAAGACTTATTAGTGGCTAACACCTTTTCCCCTGCCAACAAATTTCTTAGCAGAACTGGATAGTGTGTATATATTATCGGTAATATGAAATAATATGAGTTTTATGTAATATCTCACTTATGAAGATCTTCAGTGCACTAATATGATCAATGTAAAGCACTGTTGCTAATTGATTTTTTTTTGATGGTACATGACTATAATAATCAAATTTACCTCTGTGTACAGTGCTCTTACATATTTTGAGACTAATAAGTAATGAACTCTTAAATGAAAGTATGTTTAATATTTTTGACTTGTTCCACATTCCACTTGGGATTGTGGAAGGAACATTAGTGTATCACTTTTTTGTATTATGTATTACATATTCATTTTCAATATCAAGTACTACATCCCCAAGGATGTTCTATGGATCTATTTTGCAATGAAACAAAAAGTACATCTATTCTTATACAAACCTAATGAAATTAAATGTTTTACCTATAGTTGTTGTTATGGTCTTCAGTCCAAAGACTGGTTTGATGCAGCTCTCCATGCAAGAAATCGTAATATTAAAGTTTGTTCCACTTGTAATATAAAACATAATAAATAATACATATAACTAATTAAATCTCGAGAAATTTACAGTTATTTAAAATTCAAATAACTATTGTCCCATTCATTTTTCACATCATTTGTGGATAGAGTAGAGCCCCCTATCTTTTGTGAAAGGGACGCCGTTGCCAGGGGTGACAGTATATATCAAGCGCCCCATAGCCTGTGTGGTTGGGAAACTGTCATCATGGTAGCCGTAAAGTTCCTGAAACTTAAACCTCAACTCGTTGTTAACAAGTTTTTCTTCTTTAGAAAAGTTTCCCTTGTCATAAACAGTTTATATTTTATTTCCTCTCTACTTCACCATTGTCAGTTATGTTGCTCCCCAAATAGCAAAACTCATCTACTATTTTAAGTGTCTCATTTCCTAATCTAATTCCCTCAGTGTCACCTGATTTAATTCAACTATATTCCAGTATCTTCGTTTTGCTTTTGTTGATGTTCATCTTATAGCCTCCTTTCAAAACACTGTCCACAATGTTCAGCTGCTCTTCCAGGCCCTATGCTGTCTCTGACAGAATTACAATGTCATCAGCAAACCTCAAGGTTTTTATTTCTTCTCTGCAGATTTTAATTCCTACTCAACTTTTTTTCCTTTACTGCTTGCTCAATATACAGACTGAATGACATCATGGATAGTCTACAACCCTGTCTTAATCCCTTTTCAACCACTGCTTCCCTTTCATTTCCCTCGACTCTTATAACAGCCATCTTGTTTCTGCACATACTGTAAATAGCATTTCACTCCCTGTATTTTACTCCTGCCACCTTCAGAATTTGAGAGTATTCCAGTCAACATTCTCAAAGCTTTCTCTAGGTCTACAAATGCTAGAAATGTAGGTTTGCCTTTCCTTAAGCTATTTTCTAAGATAAGACATAGGGTCAGTATTGCCTCGCGTGTTCCAACATTTCTACAGAATCCAAACTGATCTTCCCCGAGGTTGGCTTCTATCAGTTTTTCTATTCATCTGTGTGGAATTCATGTTAGTATTTTGCAGCCATGGCTTATTAACTGACAGTTCAGTAATTTTCACATCTGTCAACACCTGCTTTGTTTGGGATTGGAATTATTACATTCTTCTTGAAGTCTGAGGGTATTTCGCCGGGTTCATACATCTTGCTCACCAGATGGTAGAGTTTTGTCAGGGCTGGCTCTCCCAAGGCTGTCAGTAGTTCTAATGGAATGTTGTCTACTCCCAGGGTCTTGTTTTGACTTAGGTCTTTCAGTGCTCTGTCAAACTCTTCACGCAATATCATATCTCCCATTTCATCTTCATCTACATCCTCTTCCATTTCCATAATATTGCCCTCAAGAACATTACCCTTGTATAGACCCTCTACATACTCCTTCCACCTTTCTGCTTTACCTTCTTTGCTTAGAACTGGGTTTCCATCTGAGTTCTCAATGTTCATGCCAGTGGTTCTCTTTTCTACAAAGGTCTCTTTAATTTTCCTGTAGGCAGTATCGATCTTACCCATAGCGATATATGCCTCTACATCCCTACATTTGTCCTCTAGTCATCCCTGCTTAGCAATTTTGCTCTTCCTATTGGTCTCATTTTTGAGACATTTGTATACCTTTTTGCCTGCTTCATTTACTGCATTTTTGTATTTTCTCCTTTCATCAATTCAATTCAATATCTCTTCTGTTACCCAATGATTTCTACTAGCCCTTGTATTTTTACCTACTTGATCCTCTGCTGCCTTTACCACTTCATCCCTCAGAGCTATCCATTCTTCTTCCACTGTATTTCTTTCCCCCATTCCTGTCAATTGTTCCCTTATGCTCTCCCTGAAACTCTGTACAACCTCTGGTTTAGTCACTTTATCCTGGTCCCATCTCCTTAACTTCCCACCTTTTTGCAATTTCTTCAGTTTTAATCTACAGCTCATAACCAATAGATTGTGGTCAGAGCCCACATCTGCCCGTAGAAATGTTTTACATTTTAAAACCTTGTTCCTAAATCTCTGTCTTACCATTATATAATCTATCTGATACCTTCCAGTATCTCCAGGCTTTTTCCATGTATACAATCTTCTTTTATGATTCTTGAACCAAGTTTAGCTATGATTAAATACTGCTCTGTACAAAATTCTACCAGGTTGCTTCCTCTTTCATTCCTTGCCATCCATTCGATATTCACCTACTATGTTTCCTTCTCTTTCTTTTCCTACTATTGAATTCCAGTCACCAATTACTATTAAATTTTCGTCTCCCTTCACTATCTAAATAATTTCTTTTACCTCGTCATACATTTCATCAATCTCTTCATCATCTGTGGAACTAGTCAGCAGATAAACTTGTACTATTGTGGTAGGCGTGGGTTTCGTATCTATCTTGGCCACAAAAATCTGTTTACTATGCTGTTTGTAGTAGCTTACTCACATTCCTATATTTTACTGATTGTTAAATCTACTCCTGCATTACCCCTATCTGACTTTGTATTTATATATCTGTATTCACCTGACCAGAAGTCTTGTTCCTCCTGCTACCGAACTTCACTTATTCCTGCTATATCTAACTTTAACCTATCCATTTCCATTTTTAAATTTTCTAACCTACCTGCCCAATTAAGGGATCTGACATTCCAAGCTCCGATCTGTAGAACACCAGTTTTCTTTCTCCTGATAACAACATCCTCCTAAGTAGTCCCTGCCCAGACATCTGAATGGGGGACTATTTTACCTCCAGAATATTTGACCCAAGATGACGCAATCATCATTTAACCATACAGTAAAGCTGCATGCCCTTGGGAAAAATTACAGCTGTAGTTTCCCCTTACTTTCAGCCGTTCACAGTACCAGCACAGCAAGGCTGTTTTGGCTAATCTTACAAGGCCAGATCACTCACTCATCCAGACTGTTGCCCCTGTAACTACTAGAAAGGTTGCTGCCCATCTTTAGAAACCACATGTTTGTCTGTGCTCTCAACAGATACCCCTCCATTGTGGTTGCACCTACGGTATGGCTATCTGTATCCCTGAGGCATGCAAACCTCCCCACCAATGTCAACGTCCATGGTTCATGAGGTGGGGTTCCCTATTAACCATGGCAAACAAGTGTCATCAGCAGTGTGACAATAACAGCACTATCAAAGAGCCTTTCTGATCTAGGGTGGCAGTGGTTATGATGAAGTTTTTGGGCACTGTTTCCAAGCTATGGAACTGATACCTCAATCTATGTAAGGATTACTAATGCCTCAATAATCATTGCATATATAGTGTTCTCCAGAATGCCAGAGTTGGCCCAATGATTGTTGTCCTGAGACATTTATGAATTTCTATATTATTAAATTAAAAAAAGCATATAGGGAGTAGTCAGTCTCTTAAAAACGTAAAATGACTATGAAATGTATCATTCCATTCAGAAATTTCCATTGCTGTAATGGCTATGAAAGGGTAGATTGTTAATAGACAGGACATAAGTAAAATCTCTTAATGTGTGTGTTCTTATACTTTAAAAAGGTGTGTAGGGTATAGCCAGGCCATAAAAAATGTAAAATGACCATGAAATATAATATTTTTAACAGACTGTGACATAGCAAAACGTATTGAAAGCCAAACATTTGGTGCAGTACCCCCCATTTACCAAGCCACAATTCACTGCTAAGTAGATTAGGAATACTGGTCCTCTTAATATTAAGTTAAATTATGCATACTAACACTACAGACTTTCAAAAGGCACAAAAAATGAAGAAATTCCTTACCAAATTAATTTGGGACCAGACATTTCAAATGCTCCAAATTGTTTAACACACTAGACATTAGCTCCACCATTATGGGTTGTAGAGGACACCTAATATGTAGAAATTTCCATATTACTGTGCACTCAAAGGATACCTTTGCCTTTCATGGGTAAGAGCTCTACAAACTGAGACCAGTCCTCACAGCTTTACTTCCACCAATACCTGATCTCCTACCTTCTAACTCCACCATCAATGTTTATTGAGCCTTTGTTATAGTTTATTACAATTTATTAGAAATAAAAAAGGATTAAAAAAGTTTAATGAAGTGCAATTATTCTATTGAGCCAGAAAGGACGCTGCAGTTTTTACAATCCTCTCCATTTCTACATCTACATCTACATCCATCCTCTGCAAGCCACCTGACGGTGTGTGGCAGAGGGTACCTTGAGTTCCTCTATCAGTTCTCCCTTCTACTCCAGACTCGTATTGTTCGTGAAAAGAAGGATTGTCGATATGCTTCTGTGTGGGTTCTAATCTCTCTGATTTTATCCTCATGGTTTCTTTGCAAGATATACATTGGAGGGAGCAATATACTGCTTGATTCTTTGGTGAAGGTATGTTCTCGAAACTTCAACAAAAGCCCGTACCAAGCTATTGATCATCTCTCCTACAGAGTCTTCCAGCACATTACACTTGTCTACATTGAGATTCAATTGCCATTCCCTTCACCATGCTTCAATTCACTGCAGATCCTCCTGCATTTCAGTACAATTTTCCATTGTTACAACCTCTCGATATGTCACAGCATCATCCGCAAAAAGCTTCAGTGAACTTCCTATGTCATCCACAAGTTCATTTATGTATATTGTGAATAGCAACGATCCTATGACACTTCCCTGCAGCACACCTGAAATCACTCTTACTTCAGAAGAGTTCTCTCCATTGAGAATGACATGCAGCATTCTGTTATCTAGGAACTCTTCAATCCAGTCATACAATTGGTCTGATAGCCCATACGCTCTTATGTTTTCAGCTAACAACTGTGGGGAACTGTATCGAATGCCTTGCAGAAGTCAAGAAACATGGCATCTACCTGGGAACCCATGTCTATGGTCCTCTGAGTCTCGTGGACGAATAGCGCGAGCTGGTTTCACACGACCGTCTCTTTCGAAACCCATGCTGATTCCTATAGAGCAGATTTCTAGTTTCCAGAAAAGTTATTATACTCGAACATTATAAGTGTTCCAAAATTCTACAACTGATCGACGTCAGAGATATAGGTCTATAGTTTTGCACATCTGTTCGACGTCCCTTCTTGAAAATGGGGATGACCTGTGCCCTTTTCCAATCCTGTGGAATGCTACACACTTCTAGAGACCTACTGTACACTGCTGCAAGAATGGGGGCAAGTTCCTTCACGTACTCTGGGTAATATCGAACTGGTATCCCATCAGCTCCAGTGGCCTTTCCTCTTTTGAGCGATTTTAATTGTTTCTCTATCCCTCTGTCTTCTATTTCAATATCTACCATTTTGTCATCTGTGTGACAATCTAGAGAAGGAACTACTGTGCATTCTTCCTCTGTGAAACAGCTTTGGAAAAAGACATTTAGTATTTCAGCCTTTAGTCTGTCATCCTCTGTTTCAGTACCATTTTGGTCACAGAGTGTCTGGACATTTTGTTTTGATCCACCTACCACTTTGACTTAAGACCAAAATGTTTTACGATTTGTAATGTCATACTCAGCTGCATGAAAAAGTAATGGTAGAGACCTTAATTCTCAGCATATTTGGGTTTGTGTGTGAGGAGACATATTTCAGACTTACTGATGCCTCTGTTCTTAAGGCATAGAGCCTCCATCAAATGAATGACCTCAGTACAGAGAAATACAATTGGCACATTGTATTCTATTCCACTACTGTTGCTCTCACAAAACATATTCAGAGTTATCCTTGGGTACTGACTAATAAATGAGCTACAGATTATAGTCCATTAGAAGCTGAAAACAGTTCTGTAATAAGTTGACAAATAATATACAGCAGCTCCGTAGAAATCTCTTTAGAGGAAAACAGAAACATATGGTAATTGAAAATGTGTATACTCACCCAAAGATTTCAGGCTCAATTATCAACAATTCTAGAATGAAATTTTCACTCTGCAGTGGAGTGTGTGCTGATATGAAACTTCCTGGCAGATTAAAGCTGTATGCTGGGCCAAAACTTGAACTAGTAGTCTTTGCCTCTCACAGACAACAGGCATGGCTCTCCTGACTGTGCTCCACAAGCATGACTCACAGCTTTACTTCCACCAGTACATTTTCTTTCTTTAAAACTTCACAGAAGCTCTCCTGAGGAACTTGCAAGACTACCATTCCTCCAAGAAAGGATACAATGAACATACGGCAATACACAGACTGTCGGATGTTTCCAGAATTGAATTTTCATTCTATAGTTAAGTGTGCAGTTCCTGGCAAATAGAAACTGCATGCCAGACTGAGGCTAGAACTCAGGAGCTTTTAGTCATGGCAAATATTTATATAATAGTATATAATATACAGCTTGTCATATATATTCATTAAGTGTATGGCATGATATCTTTGTAAACATAGAAAAATGGATGCTGTCCGACTGAAAGGTTATTATGGACAAATAAATTTCATTATTATTACTATCGTTATTATTATTATTATTATTATTATTATTATTATTATTATTAGTAAGTTACTATAAAAAATAGATTTCTTTTAGGGATCATCATATTAATATTTACTCATTTTTTCATGAAGCTCAATATATAGTGGCTTTCTCAAACTGCTTTTACTGTCATTCTTAACTATAAAACATTGTAATGTACATAATGTGCTACAGGGCTCTGTATCCATCTGCCCAATATGAAACCTGTTGACAACAGTCATCTTTGAATGCTTAAAGAAAAACACTGAAAACTGTCATTGAATGTCATAGCAACAGACCAAATTGTTATAAAAAATGCTGTGGAGTTCCTGTAATAGTTTCAATAATAAACACTACTGCTTCTTGATAATTTGAAATTATTGCATTCCTTTCTCATATCAGCTTGAAATAGCTGCTTTCTAACACTAAAGGACTAATGAACAAACATTTGTTGCTTCAGACACAATAACTGTGTATCCATACACCGTATTAAAAAAAATAATAAAATAAAATAAAATAAAGTAAGAAAAAATTTCAAAACCATCAATTCATGATGAGTACCTGGTTTCAAATCCTCATTGCTAGAGGCCTGTTTCAGCAAGAAACTTAAAGAAACATTAAACTGCTAATAGGTCAAGTAATTTCATACAAAATTTGATACCAAAAAGAAATGGAATTTCGTTTTTCATTAATTTTCATATTTTCTTTTCTTTTTTTTTTAATCCATTTTCAGTAGAAAGTCAGAAGATATTAGATATTTAATTTGTCATATTTATAATGTCAGTAATGAAAAGAAGCATGACATTAAGCATCGGTGTATGAACAGTTCTTGATTTGATTGCCATGTCAGATTTGGATAAAATCTCAAGCTTTTAATGATTGCATCCATTATCATCATCAGCAACTAAGCCTGACTCTCATGAAACTGGTGAAGTTCCCACATTTGTATCCAGAGCTCAGAATCTGATTGGCTGGATTACATCATGATGGCAACATGGGAATTGCACATACTGAGGTAACACCTTCTACATCCATGGATTTTGTTTGTGCTCTCTATCCAGCATTCCTTGCAGTGTCATCCCTCACATCAGGTGTAAAACTGTAAGATATCTTTCTCTGTAATCTTTCTTTGTTTAGTGCATGCTTCCATGCATTGCTGAGTGCATAGCTCATATCTCTACTGAAGTTGTTTTCACAGAGTCTAACTTCAAATGCACTGCTGACCGCAGAACCCCAGTAGTTAAATGCATGAGAAAGTTCTCTCCATTGTTCAAACAAAGTCTTATGTTGATTTAACAGGTTGTGGTCAGCCACCACAATTTTTTCCAAAAACCTGTATATTATGTGATGCTCATGTTTGGCACAGAAACGGCAGGGGAAATGGCAGCAATCCATACAGGCTGGCCCACATAACTTTTGCCACAGTTACAAGTAATATTATATACTCCCAGCAGTCTCAGACCAAGATTATCTTTAACTGCTGCAACATTTCTTCAATTATCCTGGGTGGTTGGATGACTGGTATGATTCTTTTCCTATTTGGCATTCTACCTTTCTTACCAGTTGTTGCACAGCAGAATGGAAGCCACACTATGTGTTGATCCTCCAAGCTTGTTTGAATGGTGCTGTGTCTTGCTTTCTTAGACGGTGTTGACCTAATATCACAGACAAAATGCCCATTCCTTTTGAAAATCATTGCCAAATGGTTAATCTTGGAGCCAAGATGGACCTTATCCAAAATAATCCTAGCTCTGTGTACTAATGTATTCAGCATAGCTCTCTTCTGAGATGGATAATGAAAGCTATACCTGATAACAAACAGGTCTGTATGAATTGTCTTTCTGTTCACAGAATGGCTAAGTCATTGGATTTTCATTCTACCAGCATTTAGGCGAACCAAGTTGTAAGGCCTGCCCAAAGTACACAAAGATGGCATACAACTGAGACCAACTGTTAGTGCTATAAACTCTCCTACATACACGCAGGCAGTATACTTAATTAAATTATTTTCACCCACAGTTGGTCACTGTAGACATCATATGAAGGACTTTAAATGTTTTTAATACCATAAAGCAGATGAAGATAGACCCAAGTAAAGCCACGGTCAGACTCATTCTGTTCTCCCTGTTTATGAAGGTACCATACCAGTAGAAGGCAGATAAAAATGATTGGCTGCTCATTTCTACCCTGAAATTTCGAAATTGTTTTGTATGGTGAAAAGTATTATGAAATGGCTGGAGGAACATGTGTGGGTCTGCCAATGTCACCAGCCATAGCTAATTTCTTCATGGAGGATTCTGAAAAATGAATACTGAACAGCTCCATACACCCCCTGCTTTAACTATGGTGAGATATATTTTAATTCAGCCTCTTGTCAGTGAGGCACTACAGCAGTTTCTGACCATTTGAATGGTACCATATTTTAAGGACTATGAGAGACACTTTTTTCTTTGAAAAAATGTCTCCAAAATTCAGATGTATCTTCTAATCAAAATTAATATAAAAATGTCCAGTAGTGGATTTAGAATTCCCACCAGTATTAAACATGGCCATAAGTTTGATGCTGTGGAAAGCCTATCTGGCAATTTTGGATTCAGCCGGCAGCAGCAGTGTACCAATTGGACAAATATGAGTTGCGAGAATTCACAAGCTTGCTAACACTGCCTACTCTCAGCCCACCTAGCCTATTGCAGTCTATAGTACCAGTGAACTTTAATTGAAAGTGGTTTGTGTTATTGGTAACAGTACAAAACTTTTGTTAGCAACTAGTTTCCAAATTAAAAAAAAAGAAGGTAACCATATGAAGTGGGCTATAAACTGAAAGTAGTAGCACATGCAGAAGAACGTGGAAACAGGACAGCTGAGCAGTATTTCGGCCCTCCACCAACAGTAAAAAGCCATTCATGATTGGTGGGCTAGTAAAGGAGAACTGGAAATGTAAGGAAGACTAAATGTGCAAATTGAAGACTGAATCCAAAATGGCCAAAACTAGAAGACCACATATTGAAGTGGATTCAAGGGCACTATCAAAAAGATATTGAACTGAATACAAAAAATTTTCAAATACATTCTTGTAAGCTAGCACTACCGTGTAATTTGACAACCTTTAAGGGCAGAGTTTGTTGGTGCTAAGGTTTATGAAGCACCATGGACTTAGCATGTGAACCAAAACTAAAATATCTCAGATAATGCCACAAGAGTATGAAGAGAAAATATTATCTTTCCACCACTTTATTACTTAACACTGAAAGAAAACCAGTTTGGAACTAAGTCAGATGGTGAATATTGATGAAAGTCCTTTGACGTGTGATGTGCAGAGTAACAGTGCCATGAAAAGCGTTAAAACTATAAATATAAAACAAGTGGACATGAAAAAAATACACTGTACTGTTGTCCTTTCATGTTGTGCTGATGGTACTAAACTTGAGCTAGTGATCATTTTCAAGCACAAAACAATGCCAAAACCTTCTGAAATACTACCAGCTGTTGTTGTTCATGTACTTGACAAGGAATGGATGGATGATGATGGTATGAACTTATGGATTAACAGATAGATAAACAATCTAAAGTTTATATGAGTGAGGATTGGAACAAATGGATGATGGATGAAACCCAAAATTAATTTATGCCAAAGGGAGCTTTAAAATGAGCTACAATCAAACAAGTGTGTCAGGGGATAAAACAGTCATGGTCTAGAGTGAGAGAAGACATTATTATTAACTCTTTCAAGAAATGTGGCATAGGCAGTGAAGTCCGTCTTGTATATGAAGAGGATAGTGAGGTTGACAAATGGAAGAAGAAGAAGAAGAAGAAGAAGAAGAAGAAGAAGAACAAAGTTCAGATGATGATTTTCACGGATTTTAAAGATCAGTTCTGTTTCACAAATTAAATGTTTTTAATTTTTTTTCTGCCTTCGCAATCTAATAATAAAAATGCTAAAATTAAAAAAAAAATGCTTGAAAAGCAAGATGCACGTTATAGTCCATGGTGTATAACATAACATAAGATTTACAGAGGAGGTGGAAAATGATAGAGAGTTATCTTTCCTAGATGTGTTGGTCAAACAGGAATCAGATGGATAACTCAGCCATTCTGAGTACAGAAAACTGATGCATACAGACCTGTATCTCAATGGACATTCATTTCACTGTCCAGCTCAGAAGAGAGCTATGCCGAACATCTTTTTACGTAGAGCCAGAATTATTTCAGACAAGGATTACCTTGGTGCAGAGATTAACCACATGATGACAGTGTTGAGAAGGAATGGGCACTCTGTCTGTGATATTAGGTATACAACCAGCAACATAGGCAGAGTCCTAGACATGCAAGAAATCAGACCAGTCTTCCAGTCACCCAGGAAAATGAAAGAAATTCGTGATATGTTAAAGAAATTTGGCCTAAGAGTACCAGAAATTTATATTATTCTTTGTGAGTGTGGCAAAAGTTATGTGGGCCACTCTATACAGACTGTTGCTAATAGGTGTGTTGAGCATCAGCAGCACTTTAAATACAAGTATTTGGAAAAATCAATGGTGGGGGTTTACTGCTGATATTCTAATGCAGAAGTTAAAATATTATGGAATAGTAGGCATAGAAGGTTCGTGGCTTTTATCCTATTTGAGTGACAGAAAGTAATGTTTATCAGCTCCATGTCAAGGGGGTAACAATGTGCACTCAGAATTTGACACAGTGTACCAAAATGCTCAATTTTGGGTTCTCTTTTGTTTCTGATCAGAAAAAATTGTCCTCCACTTGCCATTTCTGAAGATGCAAGTTTTGTACATTTTGCAGATGATGTAAGTACAGGAATAAACAAATAATACCAGTCCTGTTGCTGAAAAGGCAGCTAATGAAATATTTGAAAACATTAACACTTGGTTCTAGGTACATGGATTATCACTGAATTTGACAAAACTCAGCACATACAGTTCAGCACTTCTCAGAGACCTCCACAAGCTTTTTTGGGGCTGCAGATAGATCGTAACCTCAATTAAAAAATCCACAGCCGAGAATTACTTAAGTGCTTTGACCCAGCTAAGTTTGCAATACAAGTGATTACTGCTACCAGTGGTCAAGAAAATGAGGAAAGTAGTTTATTCTGTTATTTCCTTTCACTAATGGGAACACAATAGTTTTATAGGAAATTCAAGTTACAGGGTAGTATTATCTGAATACAGAACCGTGTTATAAGAATTAAATTTGGTATTAATTCTAGAGCATCCTGCAAATACCTCATCAAAAAACTGGGTATGTTGGGACTACTTTACAGTACATATATACATTAATGTTGTTTGTCATTTGCCGTATTTCTTTTTTCTTCCTCTAGGAAGACTTAAAGAGGTCATCTTTGGTATAGAAAGGAGTCAGATACATGGGTATATATGTATCCAACAACCCGCCAGAGCATCCCAAATGTCATGTAGATAATGTAGTAAGAGTTAGACTGAACTGAAGAATTTTCTGTTGGGCAACTGCTTCTACTCCTTTTTAGAGTATCTTAAGAGAAATTCTTAAACGTAATGATTTAGGTTAATTTGTAATCATAATTAGCACTGTTGCACAGTAATGTAATGTCATTTCACTTGTTACACTTAAATTAAATGTACATATTTGACTTCTTTCCACACCTGAGAGATCAGTCTCCATGGGATCCATGGAATGAGACTAATCTAATACACATAAAAAATATAATACAGTATATGGGAAAACATCAGGAGCCTCACAAATAAAATGAATCAACTTCTACTTTCCATTCCGTAACACCATACATTAAAATCTAATATAAGTCAACTATGGTAAAATTTATAGATTAAATATATTTTGTCAAATAATTAACTACACAGATGGTCTTATCATTAGCTAGCTGTAAATCTAGAAGGATACAGCTTGTGCTAGGGTCTGTGCATATCGACACGTGGCCATCCATTTGGACATTCTCACGGTCATAGTGCTTCACCATTGAACCAGCCCCACTGGTCAAGGCTATACTTGGCAATTTCAAACCCTATGCAGGACAGAAAGAACCTCCTAGAAGACCGAATAAAGCTTGGGCACCCAGCCAGCTAATCCTTGTAAAATCCGCACACTGAGGAGAAACATTCAGGAAAATGTAAGTGTAGACAGAATTTCAGCAGACATGTTATGCATATCAGAATATCAAATGACAGTCACTGAAACTGCACATATCCACCTCTTAGGATAAAAGCGAATTATCATGCTTCTGTAGAACCAATAAGGAAGGGGTGAGTGTCCCAGGACCATCAGTTTAACAAATGTTGCACTGAATAGTGTTTTGATTGCTATCTTACAGTAGTGGACCAGGAACCACACAGGCTTATGGTACTGACAGTTTACAGGTAACCAGCAGGCAATATCTTAACCCAGCATGATTGAGGTGAGAAATTGTTAAACCAGTTTGAGGTGGACATGAGATATCTGAAACACTAATGACAAATTTTTGATACCATAATCACGTGTTAAGTCATTTTTTACTTGGGACATTAATAATGGTGCCTATTAAACAAGATGAGTAAGTAAAGAAATATGTTTAAGATATAAAACCTTTTACCTTGGGTGAATTAATGAAGTGTCTATATTTTCTCAGAAAAAGTACAAGTTACAGTAGCCTAACATTTTTTCATACAAAATTTGAACAAAGTTACTTTCTTTGATTAATTAACATAATGATACAATCTTCTAATTATAAAACAAAAAAAGAAAATAAAAGATCTAATGAGATCAATTAGTTCAGCACCAACATTACACTTAAAAATCAGCATATTCTCCGCACGTAAAAATTGTTTGTTCCACACATATTAGCTTCTCACACTTCGAACAGCAATGTCTTGTTTTCCTGTCTTTTTTCCAGTACAGCCCCCACATCTGACATATCAACCAATTATTTTTTTCGAACTGGTGATGAAGTTTCTCCCACATGATCAGCAATACTGTTTCAAATTTTCCTTGGAAGATGTGCATTTTCTTGTGTAATGTCAAGACTGGCATTTATCAGAGTCAGTCCTAAATTACGAATGAAATCTTGGTGCGTCATGTGTATTTTGTCACCTTTGTTATTTTCTCTGTAGACTGTGGTGGCATTCATGGCAGCCATATTGAGTACACCATAAAAAATTGTCATAGGCCAACATTTACTGTTGCGGAATATATCATAAGTAGCATTCAGTTCATCTGCAACATCAACACTGGATTTAGCTGCATTGTAATAAGTAATCATTTCCAGTTTTCTTTTATCACCTGTTAATTGGTCTAGTTTTGATCATGGTGTAAAGTTGACATAACCAGCACTTTTTTTTATGTATGTAGGATACCACTGTAACATCATTCTGGAACACAAATTGAGAACTATATACTTCTGATGCTTTTTTGAAAATCTCAGGTACACTTGTCTTGTTTTCACAGACTGTGCTGACAGAAGTTCTTTCAAGAGACGGATCATAAGGTTGTAACTAGTAAACCAATTACTGATCATCAAATTCCTATTTTCTTTCATTATAGGCGCCATGAAATGATTTACAATATCATATCCTATATTACTAAACTGGTAAGATACTGGTGGTTGCTTCCCTGAGTATACTTCCAGTCTGAGGATACAGAATGAGTTCTCATCAACAAGAGCATATATTTTTATGCCTTATTTGGGTGGTTTGTTTGGCGTATATACATGGAAAGGGCATATCACTCAGACAGATAACAGCATCTCATCAATAGTAAGGATATGAGATTCCATACAGTGTTGTTGAATATTTTCAACAAAATTATCAAAAATTTCTCTTATAGCAGCCAGATTGTCAGTTGTTTTCCTTTCATTGTGTGTGTTCTTATCATCAAAACTCAAACAATTTTGTAGAAAGTAAAATCTCTGCAGTGACATTGACTCCTACATTCAGTCTATGTTTTGGCATGTTTTGCAGCACCTCTTACACCTGGAGAATTGGTAATAATATTCTGTGAATGAATATGAACAGTTTGCCTAGGACAATCCATCATCCATTTTGTAACATCTTTCGACGTATAAAAAATGCCACATACCTCAGGTGACTGACTAGGAGCCACTAATGCAGATTTTGGCTCTTCCAAATCATTCAAAATACCCTCTTGCTCCTCTTTCTTCACTTCTTGGTGAAACTTTGTCAATCTCTTCTTTGCTCTCTGAGTCACAGGAACTAGCGTTTGAATAGTTTCCTAAAACTTCTTCTAGTAGTTCTTGTAGCTGACATTCTTTTCTTCATAGGACATGTTGAGAAATATAAAATAAAAAATAAATCAAAGAATACTATAAATAACTATATATCTCATAAACGTGGTGACAGCTCAAAAATGTAACACCGACCATATTGACATCTGAATATGTAGTCTAAATTTAGGTAATCAGTACGTCAAAGATGTTTCTTTCTGAGACAATTGCCCCACTTAAGTCATACCCAAATACTATTAACTTATGGAACACTTAATAAAATGGGTAAAGTACGTGGAATACAGCCCATGACCTACTGTCCTAGCGTGTAGATAGAGTACAGCTCTTTTTTCCATAGCACTAGGAGGGGGAGGGTGGCAGGCCCATGGTCCCAGCTGCCTTTTACCCTTGGGAAAGAAAACTGGTATTCATTTGTTAACTTATGGCAGGCTGAGTGGACTTGGTGCCGTGCTGGAATGAGAAAATATCACTGCCCCACCTGGGATTGAATCCAGGTAAGAGTTTGGTTTTCTACCCTATGGACAACTGTGGCCACATGGAACATTAAAAAAATTATGTTATTACAACATTTGGATCCCTCCCAATGTGGGGTCTGAGTGCTTTGCCCCTCTTTTTCCCTTGAACCCCTACTTCCTCTCTAATGAAGAAATATAAAACTTTTGAAAGTTTGGAAAGTTTTTCCCCACTACTTTTGAGTATCTGCATTGGCAGTATTTGAAATTTCACCTCCTGGAGCTTATTACTGGCCAACCATCCTCTCTTTTCATAATTTAACAGTTTCATCAGTTAAACTTATTTTAAACATTTTTTGAAGGTGACTACCAACAGCCATTAAGTAATGTATAAAATGCATATTTGAACTGTCAGTTTATTTTATTTATTTATTTATTTTTAACCGAATTCTACTGGTTTTGGTCTTGGGCCATCATCAAGGATGAGGGTTTAAAATGGTTTAAACCACCTCATTCCATTAGAAATTAATTAACATGTGTAGTGCATGACATGTATGTAAATATATGACACAGGAGTTTAAAAGCGAACATTCGAATACTAAATGCATACACAGCAGCTGATGGTGCAAACATGAATTATATACATAAAATTATTTTAATTTTATTACTGAAAAGAATTCAGTAATAGTGAGTGCACTTTAATTTTTGTTGGTTTAACCAACAGGTGATGTCAAGAGGAAAACACACTTTTGTTAGAATCTTCTCCACATTGTTACCATTGAAAACAAGAAATACTTTTGGATATCAATGACTGTTTTCTTAGCACTTATCAAATATTAGGGCTTGATCACAAATTTTGCTTTTCTTCTGTTCTTCATATTATTATGCTTTTTGGTACCATAGCCTCTCATCAGACCTGTTGTATAAGATAAAAGGCAAGTTTCAGTCACAAATATGATACTAAAGTGATATCAAACCTTGTAGTAAGGTGAAGAATAAAAAGAAAGAGAGAAGTAAAAACTATGACAAGGATCGATATTTGATAAGCATTATCCACAGTGATACTGTGGAATCCCAAGTTGCTCTCCTACATAGGAAATTGAAAATAAGACCTCATATTTCATTTCTACTTTGTTCATACTTTGAATAAACAATGTTCTCATTTGCAGTTCAGAAAATTAGTTTATGCTTTAAAATGAAAAATTCGTGGAAGAAATACTGTTCATTTGAAAGAAACATTGAAAGATGGCACAAAGCTTATGACTAACATATATTAACATTTATTGTGTATACATCAACAAGAAGAATGTTGTGTTTCCTTGACGCAACAACTGGCCTTCTGAAGATGGAAAGTACATACAAAAATTACTTTAAATTGTTAGACACATTTATAAGACGCAACAAAATCTAACCTTAGAAAGAAAAGAATGATCTACAATGATTCATTTATTGTTATGTTCATAAATTAATACTGTTTACAAAGTTATGAAAACAAATATCTTTTCTACAGTCATCTGCAAGTGAGTGGCTGCCTTTCCTAAGCACTGTTTAATCTTTATGTTAGAGTATTAGCACACAAATAATACACAAGGTTTTGCCAATTTCTTAGTATACAGAAGCCCCACTGTAATCCAGGCTTCTACACTCCCGGAAATGGAAAAAAGAACACATTGACACCGGTGTGTCAGACCCACCATACTTGCTCCGGACACTGCGAGAGGGCTGTACAAGCAATGATCACACGCACGGCACAGCGGACACACCAGGAACCGCGGTGTTGGCCGTCGAATGGCGCTAGCTGCGCAGCATTTGTGCACCGCCGCCGTCAGTGTCAGCCAGTTTGCCGTGGCATACGGAGCTCCATCGCAGTCTTTAACACTGGTAGCATGCCGCGACAGCGTGGACGTGAACCGTATGTGCAGTTGACGGACTTTGAGCGAGGGCGTATAGTGGGCATGCGGGAGGCCGGGTGGACGTACCGCCGAATTGCTCAACACGTGGGGCGTGAGGTCTCCACAGTACATCGATGTTGTCGCCAGTGGTCGGCGGAAGGTGCACGTGCCCGTCGACCTGTGACCGGACCGCAGCGACGCACGGATGCACGCCAAGACCGTAGGATCCTACGCAGTGCCGTAGGGGACCGCACCGCCACTTCCCAGCAAGTTAGGGACACTGTTGCTCCTGGGGTATCGGCGAGGACCATTCGCAAACGTCTCCATGAAGCTGGGCTACGGTCCCGCACACCGTTAGGCCGTCTTCCGCTCACGCCCCAACATCGTGCAGCCTGCCTCCAGTGGTGTCGCGACAGGCGTGAATGGAGGGACGAACGGAGACGTGTCGTCTTCAGCGATGAGAGTCGCTTCTGCCTTGGTGCCAATGGTGGTCGTATGCGTGTTTGGCGCCGTGCAGGTGAGCGCCACAATCAGGACTGCATACGACCGAGGCACACAGGGCCAACACCCGGCATCATGGTGTGGGGAGCGATCTCCTACACTGGCCGTACACCTCTGGTGATCGTCGAGGGGACACTGAATAGTGCACGGTACATCCAAACCGTCATCGAACCCATCGTTCTACCATTCCTAGACCGGCAAGGGAACTTGCTGTTCCAACAGGACAATGCACGTCCGCATGTATCCCGTGCCACCCAACGTGCTCTAGAAGGTGTAAGTCAACTACCCTGGCCAGCAAGATCTCCGGATCTGTCCCCCATTGAGCATGTTTGGGACTGGATGAAGCGTCGTCTCACGCGGTCTGCACGTCCAGCACGAACGCTGGTCCAACTGAGGCGCCAGGTGGAAATGGCATGGCAAGCCGTTCCACAGGACTACATCCAGCATCTCTACGATCGTCTCCATGGGAGAATAGCAGCCTGCATTGCTGCGAAAGGTGGATATACACTGTACTAGTGCCGACATTGTGCATGCTCTGTTGCCTGTGTCTATGTGCCTGTGGTTCTGTCAGTGTGATCATGTGATGTATCTGACCCCAGGAATGTATCAATAAAGTTTCCCCTTCCTGGGACAATGAATTCACGGTGTTCTTATTTCAATTTCCAGGAGTGTATTTATTCTTTATTTCATATCTTCTGACTGTATTTCACTACTATGACAAATACAGACTTTACCAAGAGCACTCTTTCTCAAGATACAACAAAGTTACATCAAGAATGGTGTAGCTATGAAACATACAGCTAGAGCTGCTTTGGTTGGTCTAACTGACCCACCAACTCCATCTAACAAGATACAGTTAAGCAGCATATAATTAAAGTGTTCATAATCTTTAGTGTATTTCAAGGCGTCTATAATAGAAACACCAGTAAAAATTATTCCTTTATCTTTATGTTTCCTACATATATTATTAATCTTTTTTTTCTCCATATTTTGTAAGAAACTATCAACTGCAGCACTATAAAATCTGTACAGCCCTGTAACAATCAGAACCACTTTGTTCACAACTAGCTTCACTGCTGATATTTCAACTGTAATTTTTACTTTCAGTTATGTTATGAAATATAGTTTTGTGAACAGTAGATGGTTCCTCCCCTACCTCCACTTCTATGTTCTGTTCAAATGAAATCACTAGACAGAGCACAGCTGTTGAATTTTGCCACAGAAATTAAATTATCAGACTACACAGTGTATCCAGAAAGTAAATATCATTTCGTTGTACCACCACCAAAGCACTGCAGTTCTGCACATTTGCACTCATCTCTCTGGTTCATCATCCTTCAAATGAAGTCATTACAGCCTAATTGTGTTGTGTCTACATTTGTTATGAATTGTTTAAAATATTTAAGACAATCTCTGAGCCTGTCAACTGTGATGTGCATCCTGTTATACTGTTATTCAACACAAAGAATGTTAAGGAGCTGAAATTTATTATCAACTTGTAGAGAATCAAAACAAAAGGCGTGGAATGCTCAGTTGAGGCCCTGTGTTGCTTCATGATAATGCACATTCTCATTCTGCAGGTGTCACTCAAAACTTTACTGAACAATTCAGTTGGGGGCAGTTCTACCACCTGCATTACAACCCCAATTTTGCACCTTCTGACTTGTTCTTGAACTTGAAGAGTGATTTTTGAGGCAGGCACTATGACTGTGGTGACAGTGCAAAAAAATGCTGTTCAGCAGTGGCTGTCTTCACTAGTGGCACCTTTTCATGAAGAGTGCATAGAAAAATTGGTTTCCCACTATGAAAAATGTCTGAACAATGCATATCTCCCACTGATGCTGGTGCAACAATAAACTCTACACTGCATCTTGCCCCCCTTGTGTGGCAACAATAACATTCAATTCTCAGCCCTTCAAAACACCTCAGGGATGACATACCTGACCTTATTCAGTCTGGATTAAGCTTCATAAAACAGCTAGAAACTTTTTTAAGCAGGTTATACAGATTTAACTCTCTGATAGTACTGATCAAGGGCAAGTACAGTTGTTAGTTTGCAGCTTTGGATTATATATGAAAGTAAAATTTGCTATGAGACTTGAAGGACATAGTGCAACAGCTATTAACAGTCTGTTTTTAGATCAAACGGCTTTAAAACCAGTAGTCAGTGGTTTGTCTGACCATGATGATTGAATGTTAACAGTAAATTTTACTGGGCAGTTAGGTAGGATCATAGAAAAAAAGTACAGTGTTAAATTATCATAAAAATTGTCTCTGTCACAGCATTTGCAGTTAAATTATGGGAAGAATGCAGAGGAAAAATTTATATTAATAGCCAGTGTTCATAAAAAATTTATCTCTTTCTTAAACATATTGCTGTGTCATTTTGACCCTTGCCCTCTCCTAAAACAAATAAGGGCAAAACTTAACAAAAGCAAGAATAAGGGGTGGATACTTCTTAAGGTTAAAGTATTTTGTGCTATGAAGAGAGAAATCTATATATTTTGAAAAAGGGCAGTAGTCAAGGTTTGAAACACCACTACCAAAATGTGAAATCCCACTATCTGTCTTTAAAAAGCAAAACTCATGTACTTTGCCTGAAATGTGAATAAAGAAATAAATAAAAAATAAAAATAAAACACTCCAAGAAATAGGTAAACGCTATTTGGAAAATTTTGAAACAAAACGAATAGAAATAGAGATCCAAATAATGTAGAGCCCCCAGAAGACAGATCTGAGAGAAATGGTGAAACTTTCAAATCACTCGCCACCAAATTCAGTGATTACTTCTTCACAGTGGTTGCAAACACTGTACCCAGCAACAAAAAACCAAATACAGGTGCATTAGACATAGCTGTGCAGATACTACACACACAACCAACAGACATCAGTTTCAAAAATACTATCCCTAAAGGTATGACAGGATTCATCAAGTCAAAAAATAATAATTCTGCTGGAAATGGTGCTGTTTCTAGCATAGTATCAAGATCTTCAGCTGACTTGATGAGATTACCCTTAAGCTGTCTTCATTATCAATAACTTTAGGTATATTTTCTGATAGACTTAAATATGTTGTAGTAGCACCCATCTACAGAACTGAAGATAAGCAAACCTACATCTACATAGATACTCAGAAAGCCACTGTATGGTGGAAGATACCCTTTACCACTGCTTGTATTTCCTTTCCTGTTCCACTCACAAATAGAGCAAGAGAAAATGACTATCTGTATAGAAAAATGACAATCTGTATGCCTCTGTATAAGCCCTAATTTCTCACACCTTATCTCTGTTGTCATTATGTGCAATGTATGATGGCAGCAGTAGAGTTGTTTGGCAGTCAGCTTCAAATGTCAGTTCTCTAAATTTTCTCAGTAGTGTTTCTCAAAAAATTCTATCTTTCCTCCAGGGATTCTGATTTGAGTTCCCAAAGCATTTCCATAAGACTTATGTGTTATTCAAACCTACCAGTAACAAATCTAGCAGCCTGCCTCTGAACTGCTTCAATGTCTTCCTTCAGTCCATCCTGGTAAGGATCTCAAACACTCAAGCAGCACTCAAGAATAAGTTGCACTAGTACCCTATATGCGGCCTCCTTTACGGGCAAACCACTCTTTCATAAAATTCTCCCAATAAACCAAAGTCAATCATTTGCCTTCCCTACCACAGGCAAACCACTCTTTCATAAATTTCTCCCAATAAATGAAAGTCAATCATTTGCCTTCCCTACCACAGTAATCAAGCACATGCTCATTCCACCTCATATCACTTTACAACATAATGCCCAGATATTTAAATGACTTGACTCTGTTAAGCAGGATACTAGTAATATTATATCTGAACATTACAGGTGCCATCTTCCTACTCATGTGCATTAACATATGTTTTTCACATTTAGAGCTAGCTGTCATTCATCACACCAAATGGAAATTTTGTCTACGTCATCTTGAATCTTCCTACAGTCACTCAACTTTGACACCTCACCATGCATCATGGCATCAATAAATAACAACCTCAGATTGGTGCCCATCCTGTCCATCAAATCATTTATGTATATAGAGAACCACAGTAGTCCGTCACACTACCCTGGTGCACTCCTGATGATACTCTTGTCTCTGATCAACACTCCCCATTGAGGACAACATACTGAGTTCTATTATTTAAGACATCTTCGAGCCATTCACATATATGTGAACTTATTCCACAAGCTTGTACCTTTTTTAACAGTTTGCAATGGGTCACCATGTCAAATGCTTTCTGGAAATCTAGAAATACACAATCTGCCAGCTGCCCTTTATCCGTAGTTCTCAGTATATCATGTGAGAAAAGGGCAAGCTGAGTTTCACAAGAGTGATGTTTTCTAGATTCATGCTGATTCCTGCACATAAATTTCTCAGTCACAAGAAAGTTTATTATATCTAAATTGAGAATATGTTTAAGGATTCTGCAGCAAACAGAAGTTAGGGATATTGGTCTGTAGTTTTGGGGGCCTGTTCTTTTACCTTTCTTATATACTGTAGTCACCTGTACCTTTTTCTTATCGCTCAGGACTTCCTGCTAGGTGAGAGATTCATGATAAATGCAAGTTAGGTACAGGGATAACGCCATAGAGTACACTTTGTAAAAACGAACTGGGATTTCTTCTGGGCCTGGTGATTTATTTGGTCTCAAATCTTTCAGTTGTTTCTTTACACATGTATACTTGTTACTGTATCATCCATATGGGTGTCTGTCAGATGGCCAAATGAATGGTATGTTTCTATTATTCTCCTGTGTGAACAATTTCTTGAATGTGAAATTTAAAACTTCATTTTTCATTTTGTTATCTTCAACTGCCATATCAAACTGGTCAACAAGGGACTTAATGGAAACCTTATACCCATAAAACAATTTTATATATGACCAGAATTTTCTCAGGTTCTCTGCCAGATCTTTTGCTAAGGTGTGATGGTAGTAGTTGTTGTATGCTTCATGTATAGATCTTTTCACAGATGCATGAATTTCTGATAGCCTTTGCCTGTTGTCATTTGTTCATTCCTTTTTGAACCAATAGTGCAACAGTCTCTGCTTCCTCAGTGTCTTCACGTTTCATTATTAAATCATGGTAGGTCTTTCCCATCCTTTATCTGCTTACTAGGCACATAATTTTTCTGACCACAGTTTACAATCTGCTTTAATTTTGCCCACAATTCCTCTACATCCATCTTACTGGAACTAAGTGAGGCCAATTCCCTGTCTAACTGAGATGTTGATAACTGCTTATCTGCTCTATCTAGCAGAAAGACTCTCCTAGACTTCTTGATTGGTATGAAGGCAGATCACATATAACTTTCTTACCAATTACTGTGTTGGCCACACAAACCGCAGTCAGTCTTCAGCCTCACCAATCAGCCTCTACAATGTCCTCGGTCCATGTATTCTTCTGCAGAAAGCCCCAGTGTACTCATATCCTCTCTGACCCAATCAAGCCATCATAGTTGTGGTCTTCCCCATGGCCTTTTGCCTCTAATACCTTCCTCCACTACCTGCCTGATGATCTGGCCTTCTCAATGCATTATGTGTCAGTACCACTTCAGTCTTCTTTCTTTGATCACTGCCACAATGTCCATCAACTTGTATAGCTCCTGCAATTCACAGTTCTTTTTTTCCATTCATCTTCATCCTTCACTGGCCCAAAAGTCTGTTTAAGGATGGCATTCTCAAATGTCAGGAGTTTTCTTTCCATCTTGTGGGTAATGATCCAGGTCTCTGCTCCATATACAACTACAAGTTGTATTATTGTCTTGTAGATCTTGGTCTTTGAGGATCTTGAGAGAAGCTGAGAATTTAACAGCTTTCCCAGAGCAAACTTTGATCTGTTTCCTGCTTGTATTCGTGTGGTAATTTCCTGGTCTATCTCATTCCTTTCATTGAGTATGGCCCCAAGATATTTAAAGTCTTTTACCCTTTCCAAGACTTTGTTCTCCACCTTCAGGGGTCTGTCATCATTTTCTCTGCTAACTACTAGGTATTTTGCTTGTCCATATTCAACTTAAGGCCTGCTCTCATTGCCTCTTCAATTAATGTTATTCTCATCTGAACCAGGCCTTGCTGTTTCTCTGCTATTAAAACCACATTGTCTGCATAGGCCAGTGTGTTGATCCTTCTTCCCAGCTGTATTCCTTTTTCTAGGCTTACTACCTCTCTCACAGCTCTCTCTAGTACCAGGTTAAACAGCAGAGAGGAGAGGCAGTCTCCTTGTCATACTTCTGTCCTCACCTTGAACTTCTTTCATATGTTTCCATTTACATTCACTATGCATGTTGTCTCCTGGGTGCATATCTGTGCCAGTTTTATGGATTTTCTGGTAACTTGAGCCATTTTGAGTTCTTGCCATATTGTTTGTCTATTCACACTATCATATGCTTTATGGAAGACCACAAAAAGGCAGTGAAGATTTTTGCTGATTTTATTTTTTCTTTAAATTCATTCATTGAAAAACTCAAAGCAATTATAATTTATTTTTCCACATAGTCTCCTACTTTGGAAATGCATTTGTCCCAGCATATGGGCAGCTTTTTGATGCCCTCATCATAAAAAGAACTGGGTCGTGGCACCAGCCAGTTACACATGAAGTCTTCCACACTCTCGTCACCTTCAAATCGTCGCTTTCCTAGAGCTTCTTTAAGTCATCCGAATAAATGTGAATCACAGGATGGTAAATGTGGGCTATAAGGAGGATGACCAAGTGTAGTCCAGTGCATTTCATAAAGCTTGGAGACAATTAGAGCTACAGTATGGGGTCAGGTGTCATCGTGGAGGAGGATGATTTGTCAAATCAATTGGAGTCGTCTTTTGTGGCGATACGCAACTTTCACCTTGTTCAACAGTTTGAAGTTGTAAGCAGCATTTATTGTGCATTGCTCATGCAAAAAATCAATCAGAAAAATACCTTGCTAATCGGGAAAAAAAAGGTTGAAAGAACCTTGCCAGCTGTCAGTCGAGTCTTGGCTACCACTGGTGCTGCCTCTGCTTTCCTCCACCAATCCTTACTGGCATGTTTGGATTGTGGAGTGGAGTGGTGAAACTATGTTCATTGCAGGTGATAATTTGACTCAAAGATGCATTATCTTCTTCCACAAACTTTGCTGTAAGCCTCTGACAGACCTCCAAACACCTCAACTTCAGATTTTCGGGCAAAAGTTTAGGGACCCATCTGGAACACACTTTACAGAATTGTAGGTTGTTTGTGATGATTGCTTGACAGCTCCCATAACTGAGTCTGACTTTTGTGCACTTTCTGATACTGTTGCCTGTCTATTGTTGTAAATAATGTCTTTAACTGTATGAATGTTTTTCTCTGTAATACTAGTCCAAGGACGATGATCTGTTGCTGATTTTCCACATGTTCTTGTGCTTCCTTGAACTTTTTATGCCAGGCAAACACACATGTCCTTGATAATGTTTTATCACCGAACTGTGCAGTCAGTCTTTGTCAAATTTCCACTGCTGTAGCTCCTTCTCAGGCAAGAAATTTGACAATTATGCATTGCGCAATGGAGGGGTGCACCAGTGAGGGCTACTGACAAAACAGCTGGAAATATCTTACAGCATGCTCTCCTCACTTCTAATGGTACCACCTAAGAATAGCAGAAGTACGAGGCCAGTCCTACCAACTGTTGATGCTCAGGAACAAAAATCCCATTTATATTTGATCCCCCCTTGTATATTAACTTTTGAATCATAGTTGCTATAATGACGTCATGCTCCCTAAGCCCTGTTTCTATACTGACATTGTTGATAAGGTCTGGCCTATTTGTAGTATTGAGGTCTAAGATATTTCCATTGGATGTGGGTGCTGAGCTAGGTGTTCAAGACAATTTTCAATTTTCAGAAAACATATTCAGAAGTATTTCATATGATTGTCTATCTGTTCCTCCCACAGTGAATCCATAGACATCCCTGACTATAGGGCAGATTAAAGTCACCTCCAACTAGTATTGCATGCTCTGTGTATTTTTGCACTTTTCACCATAGACTTTCTTTGAATGACTCTAGAACTGTCACAGCAGAATCAGGTGGCTGGTAAAAACATCCAAAAATTAACTTGGTTTCACATGGACCTGTTATACATGACCAGATGACTTCACTGTTACACTGAACTGCAACCTCAATAAAGTCAATATCTTTGCCAACTGCAATGAACACTCCCTCTCCTGTGACCTCTAATCTGTCATTCCAGAATATGTTCCATGGCTTGCTAAATATCTCACAGCTTTCCACTTTAGGTTTCAGTCAGCTCTCAGTCCGAAGAATAATCTGAGCATGTGAACTTTCCTCGGGGGCAGTAAATTCGGGAACTTTATTACGAGTACTTCCACTGTTTAGTGATAAAATTGTGACAATCAAAGTGTCAGTGCCTATATCAACCTATATAACTCCTTCCACTCTAAAAAGGTGGGTGAGAATATTAGAGAATATTAAGATTATTTATTTCAAACAGACTACAAAATATGAGGGTCATCCACAAAGTAAGTCCCGTATGGTTATATAAAACAAACGTGTACAGATACAGGAAAAATATTTATTGTACAAAAATCTACAACTGTTAAACTACTTTTACACATAGCTTTCGAAATTTTGTAGGCATTTGTCATAGTGTGGCTCAAATTTTTGTATACCTTCTTCATAGAAGAACCATGTGGTAACATATTCTTTCAGTTCATCATCATCATTGAAGTGTTGACCACCAAGGACAGATTTTAGATGTAAGAAGAGATGAAGGTCGCTAGGAGCGAGGTCTGACCTGTATGGAGGATGATCAAATGCGTCCCAGTGAAATTCCCCTAAGAGTTGTTTGGTTACATTCGCCGCGTGAGGCCGGACATTATCCTGGAAAAAAACACTGCCTAGCCATTGAATCACTCATAGCATTTTGTCCGTAAACCTTGAAGATTTGCTGATGAATTTCCTTTGGTTTTACTTTCTTTGCATTTAGAAAACGAATCACATATCTGATTACACACATGGCGGCATTTTAAATTTCGGCTGACATTATAAAGAAGCATTACAAAGCATACGTCGGCAGCAGTGATCTGAAAATGGCGTACATGTCTTCTCCTTGAGTCAGAGTAACTGCTGTGCAATCTCAGAACTGTGATCGTAGCGCTGCCGCGGATAGAGATAGAAATGGAACTTACTTTGTGGACGACCCTCATATATACAAAGCTTGATTTCCCAGTGACACACTCATAACAACATAGTACTAAAATACTTTCAGTTTTATCAGTACAAAGGTTCCATTACACTGACATAACAAAGAAATGACAGATTTGACAATACACTTGAAATTGTTCTTTTCAATGATAATACTTCCTCCAAAGAAAAATATAAAAGTTAGTGCAGAACAGAATTTCACATAGATTTAATCTGCTGCTCATCAGTTATTTCATGCATCAATGTGTTCTAACCCTAAGTCCCTGATGCAGAAGTGACAGGCTTTCAGGTGCTTTGATTTTCAGTGATATGTTTGATTTTTAGACAACTTCACTGTGTTACATTATTAGCACAGAGTCTAGGAAGTTCCACTTGTTTGGCAGTTGAAATCAGTTCACACAACATCCTTTTCAGATGGACTTAATTCTTTGCTCTTTTACTTTCTGATATTATTTCTGCTTCTATAGTGGATGTTGCCACTGTTTTCTGTGATGGATTGGTTTGTGTTATAGGCCCATGACTGAGAGTTGTGATGACACTTGTGGCTGAACATCTTGTGTTGTGGTCACTAGCACAATCAGCATACTGTAGACCTCTAAACCTCCTTTGTTCTTGATGATAATTCCATAATTCACTGTATTCTTCAAGTGTTTGAAACTTTGTTTCACTTGACTCTTGTCTTGAACTGAAAGATCTTACATACCTCTACTCCATTGTTAACTGCACAATAATGGATGTGAAACTGTAGTCAGATGTGCAACATAGCACCTCATGATGAGGAACACTGGTTGTGATCTTCTCTTTGACATTACATTCATCATGCCCAGTTGGAGTAACAACTCCATTAGATTCACCCACTCCAAATCTTTGAGAATTTCCTTTGTATAGTCCTCCTGACTCACTCCTATTGATACACCTTCATTTTGCTGTATCTTCATACCAAGATAATTGTTGAGAGGCCCTCTAGTTGGATCAAATTTCAACTTCAACATTTTCTCACTTCTTCAGTGTCTGCACTGTTGTTATCCACAACCAAATCATCACCAACACAGATTGTGACATATAAACAACTATTGTTTCAGGAAAGAGTGGTTCACTCATAAAAGAGGATGCATGTAGGACACTGGTGTGACCTATTTTTGAGCACTGCTTGCATGTTGGGATAATTAAGACATTGAAGCAGTTCAGCTGCTAGATCTGTTACCAGTAGGTTTGAACAACACGTGAGTTTTATGGAGATGCTTCGGTAACTCCAATGGGAATCCCTGGAGGGAAGATGGTGCTGTTTTTGAGAAGCACTATTGAGAAATATTTAGAGAACCACCATTTGAAGCTGACTGCCAAACAATTATACTGCCACCAACATACAGTGTGCATAAGAACCATGAAGATAAGATACGAGACTTTAGGGCTCATATGGAGGCATACAGGCAGTTGTTTTTCCCTCACTATTTGTGAGTGGAACAGGAAAGGAAATGATAAGTAGTGGTACAGAGTACCCTTCACCTAGCACCGTATGGTGCCTTGCAGAGTATATATGCAGATGTAGGTGTAGATGAAAGGAATTGCAGTCATGTACACACAATTTCCACTGGTCACATATCTTAATTTCTTCTGTTTGTATCTGCTCTTCGATACTTGACTTCCTCTGGAACCTGGAATTATATCCTACTTTCTTCCTCTTCACTTAAACATTCTGTCCTCTTGTCATGTCTAACATTTCATGTTTCCATTTTTCTCTTTGGAAGTCTGATTAGGTTGACTTTGTCAAATGGATTCATCATTTACAGCTTCAGATCCAGTGACACTGATGTGCAGATTGCATACACCTTCACCATTGAATTTTACATTGTGACTTATTATACCTTTCATCTGAAATGTAATGCAGATCCTAAGTCTGTCTCTGTTATTCACATACCAAATAAATGTACATTCTTACTCACAAACACATAACATT